>NC_134705.1:178849968-178997468 GCF_043290135.1 Rhipicephalus microplus
GTAGTTTCATGACTGTTCATCCGTCTTTTTTTTTACTGTTATTCTCTCTTCTATCCTTTTTGTTATTCTCCCTCCCCTCCCCCCTCCCCCAAGTGTAATGTAGCCAACGGAGCCAAAGCTTGGTTAAATTCCCTACTTTTCCTGTCCATTTCTCACCCTCTCCAAAAATACTTCCTGCCTGCACCCCTGCTTTACAATGTTATCTCTCTCTCTCTCTCTCTCATCTACACACGTTTTTCACTGTCTCGATGCATCGCGTAGAGTAGCGCGAACAGGATATTTTTGTTGTTCAGTAAACTCCCCCCCCCCCTTCCCACAGACTTTGTGCTTTGAACTCTCTTTCCCCCGTTACGTAACTGCTGTTCACAGTAAAACAGGCAGGCCGTAGGAAGCATTCTCGACGTATGCGCGGCGATTACGGGGAGGGCGGGCAACCCGCTCTATTACGAGCACTAATGGCGCGGCAGTAATGGGAGCGGAAGGGGCGGCGGCGGGTAGAGCCAGCGCGTCGCCAGCCAGATGCCGAATGCCGGGTACACATCGCCGGCGCCATTCGGCGGTCACACTCGACTACTTCGCGGCGAGTTGCTAGCAGCGCCCGCACCCTGTATAGAAGAAACTATAGACCAAAAGCCCGTATACTCTTGCGAATTCATTTCTTGTGCATCGGGCACTTTCGTATGTCCTCCGGATCCGATCACGCTACAGTGTCCTCCATCGCCCTTTGAGCATGCAGAGACCGAACGTTTCCCTTTTGCATTGAGTGTATCCTATACACCAGCTCGAGACACCCCGTCTAGCTCCGCACACCCTCAACTGCTCCTCCCCTTCGCTCACTCATTGACTCACTCGCTCCTTCACTCCACTTGTCCAACACAACGTTATGCGAAACATAGGACATAGGACTTATTGTGCCATCCTGACAATTGCTGTGGTCCTTGGTACAAGTGATTGCATTACAATTTCGCAACATGACTTACAAAGTTAGTTAATTTCAGAGCAAATAATTACACGCCATTGAAACAAAAAGGGGGGCTGGTGACGACGGCAACGCCAGCACGGAGGCCGTTTCAGTCTTTGGCCGTTGTCGGTACGGACGAGGCAAGAAAAAGTTCGCATATAGATCGGGCAGGTGGACGTGCGACTTGCCGCGGATTCTTCGTATGACGCTCGATTGAGGGCGCCGTTGAAGAGAGCTTTGGAGCTTGCGTCCGTGCATGTCATCATACCGTGGGTCACATACTACGCTAACAACATGTCTCGAGTGTCCACCGTTAAGTGCCGGAGAACAAGTACACAACGTGACGTCCATAACGCACGCGCAGCAGCAGTTCCAACGTTAACTGGCTTTCTCTCTTGACCCGGTATAGCGAATTCACGTCGCCACAGTGATAAAAAAACTCTGCACATTCGTACAGCGTCGATCCGAAAAGCCTTGCCGAAACGGGACTTCGCAAAATTACAATTTTCGAAGTGGTTCTGCTGTTCATACGTATTCAACGATAATACATATCGCAAGGGATACACACGGAATACAGAATACCACGATAAGAATAAGGAAACCTTAATCGAGAGAAAGAGAGAGAGAGAGATAAATAGAGAGGAAATGCAGGGAGGTTAACCAAGCTTGGTTCGGTTGGCTACCCTACACTTGGGATGGGGCAAAAGGGAGAATAATAGAAAGGAAAGAGATAGAAAAGAAGAGGAGTAAGAAAGAGATGGATGAATAGTCAGCTCGAGACTATACACAGCACGGTCTCACACTGTTCTATCACAAGCGGTCGTGAAGTCTGGTGGTCCTTAAGAAGTACAAGAGGGCTTTCGTGGCTTTGCACGTATGGGAAGCCGTCGGCCAAGGTCCCAGGATCTTCTCTTCTGTAAGCGGCCGTGAATCCAGCTGACAGAGCTTGGCTTCCATAATACGTCGTTCAGACTGGTATGCTGGGCAATGACATAGAATGTGCTCAAGCGTTTCCTCGCAGGCTCAGATGTTGCATGTCGAAGCGCTCGCCATTCCAAGGAGACGAGAGTACGCATTCGTAAGCGCCATGCACAACCTCATGCGACACAGTAATCGAGGCGTCTATCTTCCTCATGGCATGCCCCCCCTGTAAGTGTGTACATTGTGAGTGTGCAATCTCGCAGACACAACCACTCGGTGACCACCTCCGTTGTGTAACACTAGCTAATATGACGCTTTGCCCAGGAGTCAGCGATGCATTGTCTGCCTTTCACGTTGGCGAAAGCAGTGCTAACTTGCATGGGTGAAAGAAAGCTGATCTAACATTCACCGCACCCTGCATGCCAAACATACAATGGGTGCACCCCTCAGCAGCAAAATCAATCAATTTAACCATCGAAAATAAACAAGTATAATCACAAGCGAAAAATCAATAAAACGGCGTCACTATACACCGCGCTCGCAGCGTAATTGATTGAGGTGCGAAAAAAAAAATGGGGAAGAGATGCTTCGACAAGTGAACAGTTAAAAGAAAAAAAAATACAAGAACAAGGAAACTAATACAAAAAAATAAACCTTACGCATAGAAAAACGGTCCCATTTTCAGCCTTTCCATCTGTTCTGTCTCCTCTTCCAGGCTCTCACACAGGAGTAGTGCAAGGAGGGAGAAAGGGACGCGGCGCTGGCGGGGAGACCTGACACACCGTGCTCACCGGTGGTAAGCAGAGCCCGAGGCAGATAGGGGGTACAGAAGCCCGGCAGCATGACGTCAGCCCGTAGTTCCCCACCACCACGTCCTTCCCCCTCCCTCTTTGGACGCTCACACAGACCCGCGGTGGCGACCTCGAGCAGCGGGCTACACCCCGCGCGGTTGGAGGGCGTCCATCAAGGTCGGACGACAGCACTGGGTCCGGTATCAGACACCCGCCTACATACAGACCAACACCACTTATGGCGACCCCAGCATATATATATATATATATATATATATATATATATATATATATATATATATATATATATATATATATATATATATATATATATAAAAGCGTACGTCGCGGTTTCCCTGCGAGGGACTCGACCGACGCAGACCCAGCCGCCACGATGAACACGTGGATAATACCATTTTTACGCGAGCGCAACTCCACGCCAGTATATATGGCAGGCCTAACCATATGTTGCGTCTTCGTAATATCGCGTTTTTCGCGCGTGTGTATGAGACCAGCGTTACAGCAGGTGCGTGCGTCAGGCAGCTAGTGCTGCCCCGTTTATTCAGTCAGTCACATTTAAAATACACTCTGGGCAACGCCCCTTTGATCAACACGCGATAGCATCAAGATCGGGCGAGGCCCCTTGAGCTTATCGTGCGTAGCAGCGCACGAGTGAGGCGCGATACGATACATCCTTTTTCCTGAGGAAAACAAAGAAACTGTGCAGTTATTTACATATGCGGAACACACGATAGCTTGAGGTGGCACTTCGTAACAAATGAAGAACATATAGAAACAAGGGGAGAGTTCAAGCAATTTGTTCAAAGTCTTGGTCGTATTCTAGTCGTCGTGGTGGTGGTGGTCTTTGCGTTCTCAGCGACCTTCTGGGTGCTTGCGTTGGACTACTGTGTGCCCGCGGTAGTTGGGTCATTGCTTGGCGCTGTGTCTTCGACGTGCCGCGCAGCTGTCGAGGTGCTTGGCTCTACGTTGCTGCCGCTGGGAACAGAGTCCTGCTGGAAGGATTCTCCAGTCGGTAGCAAGTGCTTGCGCCGGAGGCAGCGCCCTTCCTGTGTGATTACGTGGTACGATCTTGATCCTTCGCAACAGCTTTAATGAGGGGGTATAACAAGCTTGGGAATCTTGCGGTCAACAAGTAAAAGCAGGGCAGATAAATTAACATCCTCCCCCGTCTTACTCAATGCCAACGTATGCTTGGACTTCGACCACGAATTAAGCGTGGCCTTGTCCAAAACAGGCTCCCTCTTCGGGCGCACGAAGTTAGTGGGGTCAGGGCGCACATTCGAGAAGTCTAGAAGGGGCACAACCTTTTCAGCCTTCTTTCGCCCTCTTACTGGTCCTGTCGTCTTCACCGTCGTCGACATGGCCCTCTGGTGCGAGGAGAGGCTGCGGATATCCGAGGCTACTGTTTGCAGAGGCACGCTCATTTCATGGCTGGTATTGGGCGCTGGGCTCGCTCGGCGTTGTTGCGAAAGACGGCGACGCCAACACGGTCCCGAAGGCGCCACTGCTTCGAACTCCGCAGGGATGTTCACCGGCCGTTTGGTAGCGTAGGTTTCTCAGCTCGCGACTGCTTCTGCGCAGAGCTGATAGACGAGCGGACGAGACGACGGTGAGTTAAACAAGGTTTATGTACAGCATATATACAGAGGCGTTACAAATTCTGCACTGGGGCCGACAGAGACTCGAAGAGCCGAGCTCTCCTCTCTAACACATAGGTCTGCTCTCAAACGGGTCCGCTGTCAAAGGGGGGTCTCTCGACGCGCCGCAGGGCTTCTTTTATATGCCCCGGGTCCAACCCAAACGTCCAACCAGAAGCGCCGCTGGTCGTCAGGACAGACTCCTCCAATGGGGTCGCCGCTGGGCCGCGTCCTTCTTTCTCATCGAATCTGGAGAGGCTGCGCTGCAGGTGGCTGCACCCAAGGACGAGTGACGTCGCCGCGCATTGCGTCAGACTCGCCAGACAGGAAGACGCCGGTTGTTTACTCGACGGGCTCGCTTGCTAAGGTGACTCACTGCACGTGCGCGCCAGAAAGGCGCCGCGCGTGTTTACGCCGTTGAGTTGTTCGCGTCAGGCGGGCTGGCCTTGACACAGATTGCCTTTTTCAGAGGCACGGCCGTTCGCTGTGGACTCGCAGGCATAACAGCGTGTTATCTGCGGTCGCTGTGGTGCCACCAGTGTCACGACCACCAAGACGAAACGCGCTCGTGCCTCTGTGGCTCGTGTTGTCACCTTTACGGCTTCTTCTCCAGCGATGCTCAACAGCAGCGCAGTTTTCGTCGAAGTACGTCGTGCTTTCGTATTCGAAACGTCTAGAAGGGGCACAACCTTTACAGCCTTCTTTCACCCTCTTACTGGTACTGTCGTCTTGGTGCGAGGAGAGGCTGCGGATATCCGAGACTACTGTTTGCAGAGGCGCGCTCATTTCGTGGGTGGTTTTGGGCGCTGGGCTCACTCGGCGTGTTATCTGCGGTCGCTGTGGTGCCACCAGTGTCACGACCACCAAGACGAAACGCGCTCGTGCCTCTGTGGCTCGTGTTGTCACCTTTGCGGCTTCTTCTCCAGCGATGCTCAACAGCAGCGCAGTTTTGGTCGAAGCACGTCGTGCTTTCGTAGGCTCTGTCGCTGTCAAAAAGAGCTCGAAGCGTTCCTTGAAAAGTACCCATCGCTTGCCTATATCACCTTCCAACCGCAGCGGCTCTAGAGGCTTCACTAATTCCATGCTGGCATTCCTCGGATGGCCGGCTAGGGGTACGGCCTAGATGCTTCTGACACCATGTATGGGACCAGGGATCAGCGTGACAGCAGGTGCGTCAGGCAGCTAGTGCTGCCCCGTTTATTCAGTCCGTCACATTTATAATACACTCTGGGCAACGCCCCTTCGATCAACACGCGATAGCATCAAGATCGGGCGAGGCCCCTTGAGCTTATCGTGCGTAGCGCACGAGTGAGGCGCGATACGATACAGCGTGCACACGGCGACACGGACATCTTTGTAAACGTCTTTATAAACGCTCCAACCGCACGCCAGAAAGGAACGCCAGAAGCTGCTACGTTCTTTCCACCGCACACGTTGATAAGGAACAGCTGTCATATAAATTAGACGCGCTTGGCCTAATAATGATAATCCTTGGAGATTAACTTGCCGCAACTGCGATGTGAACATGACGCACGCCGCAGTGGAGGTATCCTGAAATTTTGACCGGACGTCATGTAACGTGCAATGTAATCGCACAGCAAACGGACGTTTCGACTCCAATAACAATGCGACCAAAATGCAGCGAGATGCTATGTCGCCGTGCGCCTATAGCATCTCAAAGGTGCACGTTACAAAATCCCAGGTGGTCGAAAGTTCCGAAGCGCTTTGCTACAGCATCTCTCACAAGAACGCCACGTTTTTGTGACGTAAAAACACCTCTGTCCTACTTGTTTATGGCAAGGAGCTTTCACCTATGCGTCCAATGTCAAGTTTCCGTGCGAACTTATTCCTACTCATAATCGTCAGCTCGCTCCATGGTCTTTGTTTCTTAACACTTAAAAAGCACCTTTCCTATAGCAAAGCAAACCCACACTTTCACTGAGTCAGCTCGTGGTAGCACTCGCGCTGTTCTGGCTTGCGGGAAGCGGGTTTGCAAATTGTGCCGAATTCCGATAGGCATTTTAAATATTTTTTTCGTGTCATCAACCTGGCCAACTACAACCACCCTTTCGCGCGCACAAACGCAAGATGCCTATGACGTCACGCTAGGGAAAGCGGCGCCCCCTGTCGACGCCATTACACTATACCTGTCTCACAGCTTCCCCCCGACCTCGCATGACGTCAGCTCTTCGTCGGGTGCCGGGAGAGCACCCATAAAGGGGGGCGCGTGCGCAAAGTTGGCGGAGGGAAGGGGGAAGAGAGGTGCAACATCCGCGATCGGGAGGAAAGGGTCCCCCCCCTCCCTCCAGGTCGCCATAGACGGAGCGTGACCGATGTAGCGCGGGGGAAACCTGCAGACCGGACGAAGGGGAGCAACAGGGCGCCATAAACCCATTGCTGCTGCTGTGAGTCAGGCAGGCACGTCTGGCCGCCAGCGCGGGCACACACACTTTACACACACCGACAGTGTAAGCTGGAACGAGACGCGCCTTAATACGAGGGCTGCATATACTTGACTCAGCGGTGTTACGGCTCGGGCTTCCAAAAGTTGAGCTGCGCCGGCGTCGAGGGTAAACGTTTGGGAGGGCAGCGCGACAAAGCCCGGATGAAAAAGAATACGCCGTAGACGTGAAAAATACTGTAGTAGCGTTTCCTAATTACATCACTGTTTTTTTTGTCTTCTTACAGCGCCCTCTCAAACGCGCAGGGGGTTCAACTTAGCACAAACAATTTTAATGATATCTGACAGACAAATGAGATCTAACAGACAATCCTTGGCATATTTGTCTGTTGAAGCTCATCAATATTGTGTCTAGAGCAAGGAAAACGAGCCATTCAACAAAGTGCACTTCTTTCCTCCAGAACATGCTTTTTACCAGTATAACTGCACTTCGCGCGTTAAAGCTACAACTTGAGCACGTCAGGTTGCATCAAGTAACGTATAACTTGCATACCCCCCCCCCCCCCCCTTCCCAGTTCGTATTCAGCATCTTTTTTGCACACCTAACACTGCCAAGACAGAAAAAAGGAGATGATCGGTTTTGACGGGGAGCGCACAAAAGATGGCGACGCAAGAAGGAACACAGATAGACAAGCGACGCGTAAAGGTAACAGTCCATTGGCGAAAACTGTTAACTTATTTACACCAACTGCTAACACTCTTTGCATATTAGGAAGCGAAGCAAACACGAAACACGCACCTGTTACCCCAGCGATACATGCAATTTCTTTTATCTGATAAAAAGATGGTACGCTGACGCATTTGTCCTTGGGATGTGAGACATTGTGAGATTCAATGATTAGGCTTGCTGTTTCACTTTTGTTCTTGTTTTCTTTAATTACAGCGCGCACCAGTACCCATCAAGATGTGCGCATCAGTAATATACCCATCAAGACGAATCACCAACCAGCCCGAGTCGAAATCTTCCGGGAGACGATTCGGTAATCAGCGTTTCGGTAACTCAACGAACGGACCGCCGTCTCCCGCTCGGCTGACGTGTATCGGAAAGCCGGTGATACACACACAGCCTCGAAAGCTCACTATACGACACCGTAGCTGCAGTTTTTGATTTCGAGCCAACGGTTTATCGCAGTGACAGCATTGACAGTCCAGCAGCAGTCCTTGCAGTGAGGGCTGAGCGTCTTGAAATTACTATAGCCAAACATTATTTTAAAAAAAGTACAAAAGTCGTACACGTATACATACAAAGCGACAACTGGAGCAATAATAGTAAATACAAAGTGAGACAGGGAAAAAAAAACCCACAAAAACATGAGCGAAGAGATGAGGCCACGGATTATTGGGAGAAAGAAAAACAAGAAAAGGAACTTGGCGCTTGAAAATGAAAGTCAGTCGAGTTAAGGTAGGGCGGGGAGAAGGGAAGCGAAGTATGGGAGGGGAGGCTTTATTTTTCGGGATCCCCCCCCCCTTCCCTCATCCGTAGATTAGATTAAAATGCCAGTCGAAAGAAGCGCAGGCCGACTGGGTGAATGAGTGTGTCAATCCTTCCTTCCAGCGCTCCCTGCAACTGCAGGAACAGCCGTCGCAAATTCGGCGCGGAGGTAGCAAAACGTATAGGCCACGAGCGAGAGGCTTAGTTGCGCGTCAACGAACGAGATTGTTCAAACCGCGTCACGGAAGTGACGCGGAGATTACTCGGGGGGAGAAAAAAGAAGGACACGTGCTTCAACCATCGGCTGCGGCTCGGCCTTTTTCTTTCTTCAATCACGCAGGAGCAATTTCCTCTCGCTGAGGGTTGTAGCGGGTGAAACATAGTTATATATTCAAAAAAAAAAGAACGCGTTTACAAGTGCGGGGCCTGCCTTTGTGTGCGTCAGTTTGCGCGGCTTATCCCCGTTTTAAATTGCTTTAATGAACTCCCTACGAGCGAAGTAAATTTTTTTACAGCGTAGGAATTCCGTGCCATCAGCGATTATACAACAGAAGAAACAGCAGCAACAACAAGAACATAACAATATATGCAACAAAATAGCAACTACAACAACAACAGCACAACAACAAATCAGCTTTAGTCCGGTGTACAGCGAACATTGCACATCGAGGAAATCGGGCTAAAGGTGTTTTCGTGACACTTGATCAGAGTGCAACTTCGCTTCAGTAGTTTCAGACACATGTCACAGCAAGCAATTTGCAAATATTGCACAAGTACTATGCAGATACTCTGTGACTATGCAGATATATAATATGTCATGCAACGTATCACTTCCACAACGTTATTCTAATGAAAACAAAAACACGTACACAGAAATGGACGGTAACGCGTAACCAGCTATTTCGCATTGTGCC
The DNA here is from genome assembly GCF_043290135.1 of Rhipicephalus microplus. NCBI lineage: Eukaryota > Metazoa > Arthropoda > Arachnida > Ixodida > Ixodidae > Rhipicephalus > Rhipicephalus microplus. The sequence goes on from NC_134705.1 coordinate 178,859,107, forward strand.
AATTATTACGCCACGTTAAGTGAGGGTCTGACGCGAAAGCGTCATTTAATACAGCGCACGCACAAAAAACTTCGGTCTAAACGTGCACTTGCCTGCTTTTCTAATGTAGTTTTCCTTTTTTTTTTGCGACTTCGCAAAAGAAGCCTCACCTTTCTCGACATACACAACCAAGCTGTGGCTCAGAGATTCGTTACGCGGTTAACCACGAGGATTTGGTTGATATGTGGGGTTTAACGTCCCAAAACCGCCATATGATCATGAGAGACGCCGTAGTGGAGGGCTCCGGAAATTTCGACCACCTGGGGTTCTTTATCACGTGTACCCAAATCTGAGCACACGGGCCTACAACATTTCCGCCTCCATCGGAAATGCAGCCGCCGCAGCCGAGATTCGATCCCGCGACCTGCGGGTCAGCAGCCGAGTACCTTAGCCACTAGACCACCGCGGCGGGGCAAAACCACGAGGATGCCGATTCGATCCCCTGTTACAGTACGGGCATATTAATACACGCCTTTTGCGTATAGCATGACGTGGTCACTAGACCCGTTTAATAAGACCCCCTTGAACCAGGAAAAAAACAAGCGCCACGGTTGAGGGGGCAAAAGAAAGTAAACCCCCTTGCATATATATTCGCGACATCGGAAGCAAATGCGGCGTAAACCCTCGTTGATCCACGCTCCGCTACAGGCGCCACCAGCGTGCACACGCACTTTTACGCGCTAGAAAGCGCGAGCCGAGGACCCAGGTGCCTTCTCGGCTTATACTATCCAATTGGCGCCATCATTAAGAGTCAAGCGAAGGCTCAAGCCGAGGAAGCAGCGGGAAGCAAGATACTATAGCATGCATGCAAGAAAAAGAAAGAAAAAAAAAGAAAAAAAAAACTGGGCGCACGTAGTAAGAAGTCGGAAGCTCGCGTATACGCAGACCCCGGCCAGGCCAGGCCCGGGAGGGAAACGCTGCACGCGCGCTAGCTGAAACACGGGAAGGACCACGGGAGATAATCCGCTCTAATGCCGCGGCTTTAGCTCGCACTGGCGCTGATTAATCCGCCCGTAGCGGGGACACGAGACGGACACAGACGTACTCGAAGGAGTAGCTAGCGCGCATGCGCAGCCGCTGTAAACGTATATACACGGGCTACATTCCCCACTTCCACGACTGCAAGCCGAGATTAGGATCACGATGATAACTGTCGCGTCGGTCGGTCCGCGCTATTACGTAAGCCCCGTCGCGCATGCGTTGTTAGTCGCGGGACGTAATTGGGGCTCCTTGGAGAGTCGCGCAACGCATGCTTATTATACGCAGAGGTATGCATATACCTGGGCTATAGGAGATAAGCTATAAAGAAATGAGCGTGACCTGCAGCTCGGCGCAACGCTGCAAGGGTTTCCGGAGCCATTAGAAGGTTTTTAGTCGTATACGTATTACAAGCGGAGCTGCCCTCGTCTTTTAGCTCGATCAGGTGTACATCCTGTTATCTCGTTACGTTAACTGTTGTGAACCATACAGAAGTGCATTATTTTAGGGATTGATTACGTCGCGGAAGTGCCCGCAGCCGCAACTGTATTAAAACGAGTGAAGCTAGAGCAGTGAGATGATAGATCTGTGCTACAACCTTCACCGACATATAATAATAATAATAATAATAATAATAATAATAATAATAATAATAATAATAATAATAATAATAATAATAATAATAATAATAATAATAATAATCTGCCGGGCCTTCACGCCCCAAAATCAGGATAAGATTACGAGGGACGCCACAGTGGAGGGTTCCCGAAATTCCAACCCTCCATGGTGTTCTTTAACGTGCCCCTATAGATCTCAGCACGCGGGCCTCCCATATTTTGCTTCTACCGAAATACAACCGCGCAGGCCGGGATTCGATTCCGCGACCTTTGTGTACATAGCGGTTGAGCACCGTTAAGTGTGGACGCTTGTCCCGCGCACACTGACCACGCACCTATATACACACACAACCGATCGAACAATAAACCTGTATCGCACAGAGACATCTAAAGTGTTCGCTAAACAAGCCGACTCGGCATCTCTACGTAAAAGTCCCCCGAAAGCCCGTCTCCACCAAACCGCATACAATCAACCTTCGGCCGTGCGTGCATACAAGGCTCGCGGCGTTACTTCCCCGGAACGCCATCCATTAGAGGAATACACCCACAACTTCCTCGGGCAATATAACGCAAAGTTCAACCATCTTCCCGGGCTCCGTCGAGCGTGTACGGTATAACAACCCAGATACGGAACGGAGTCGAACCACCTTGTGCCTCTTGAACTGGTATAGCGCATTACGGGGAAGAACAAACGGCCGAGCAGACCAACACAAGAGTACAGCCGTTTCTGCTCGGCCGTTTCTTCTTCCCCGTAATGCGCTATACCAGTTCAAGTACGGCGAACCAACTCGCCCAATCTTCAACACTCGCGCACCTTGTGCGCTTCACAACGCAGGGCGCGCAGACAATCAAAAACACAACGACGGGATACGCAAGTGCACTTCGCTGAGAAAGAAACCGGATCAGGCGCAGCACAGCTATATATATATATATATATATATATATATATATATATATATATATATATATATATATATATATATATATATATATATATATATATATATATATATCACGCGTCGTCTTGATCCCGCGCACCGCCACGCCATTGTAATCCTTCACGCTCAGGTTACCTGGGCCGCGCTCATATATGCTCGCATATCGCGCGGTGCAGTATACGTGTAGACCGGGATGATGCTCCGCTTCACAGGCCTCCCGAGGGTGTGTGCGTATACTGTCGGTCTCGTTTTAACAGTCGGCTCCGCAAGAAGCAAGAAATGCGGAGAGAGCGTCCATGCGTGTCGCTGCGGCGGAAACGACGACTCTCGCCGGTTAACGTGCAGCGCGGAAAAGTTCTACGGCGAGACTGTGAGACTATAAAAGAATGTCCACGTTCTTGTTGTATGAACGCGATAGCACGTCACAGAGCTCGTTTCGGAGAAATGCCCAGATCCATAATTTTTTTTCTTTATTCAAGAATTACCGCGCATCACCCTTGGGCATTAGAGCAGGGGGGTTTACAACAGATGTATACAAATAGATCTTCATTTACACAACAGACTTGTTCTTTAGAGAGCTTGTTCGATTCGGCAACACACTTCGGAAAAAAAAAAAGAATTCACAAACATGCACGTCCTGGGCCGGCCTTCACGGTTATCGTGCTTCTGATCAATACGCATAGAAACATGAAAAGGTGTATTTAATTAGTTATCTTTGTTTATGCTTACCTTGTTGTTATATATTTGAAAAAAACTGTTTTAGCCTTAACTTTCGTCTTCGTGAAAACAACAATTCACAATTCAATTCTTTTTTCACCATTGTGACACTGTCCATTCTACGGTACCTGCCCAGTACGTTCTGCCGGTTAACGTGCAGCGCGGAGAAGTCTACGAATAATAAACATATCCGGTGTTCTAATGATAATAATTGTCGGGTACGATCATTCCAATAAAAAAAAACACCACATATAATTGCGAGAGACACCGTAGTGGAGGGCTCCGAAAATTTCGACCCACCTGGGATTCTTTCACGTGCACCTGAATCAAAGCACACGGACCTCACGCCTCACCGCTTTCATAAAAACAAAAAAATGCGGCCGCAATTCGATACCGCGACCTAGGGATGATGATATGTGGGGTTTAACGTCCCAAAACCACTATATGATTAGACAGACGCCGTAGTGGAGAGATCCGGAAACGTCGACCACCTGGGGTTCTTCAACGTGCACCCAAATCTGAGCACACGGGCCTACAGCATTTTCGCCTCCACCGAAAATGCAGCCACCGCCGCCCGGCCGGGATTGCGATCCCGCGACCTACGGGTCGGCAGCAGAGTATACCTTAGCCACTAGACCACCACGGCGGGGCGCGACCTATAGGGATAAGAAGTCGATACCTGGGTGTTTCACGTCGTAAAACCACATGATCACGACAAAACATACGATTATGACAGAAGCCGCGTAGCGGAGAGCGCCGGAAATTTGGATGCATCCGGTCGAAATTCATGCAGCTATATATATAACCTCATGCTCATGCCCTTTTCGCAATATCTGCTTCGCGAAACGTTGCTGCACGCAACTAGCAACGCGGAGCGAAACGGGCATATATAGGAAGAATTTCGCATTGCGTTCCAGTGGCTGCGACGCTTTACAAAGATAACAGTTCGCGTTATCTCTGCGTGCAACTCTTTGACGAAGACACGTATTTTTATGTTGTTGTTTTTTTCGACTCGCACAGTTTTACAACAAAAAAACCGCATCGGCTACAACAACCAGCGGGAGTATAGTGAGATACACGATGTCGTCCACACACAATCCCCCACTTCTTGAATTTACCAAACTCATAAGGAAACATCCCCTGGCACACAGCGGACACATTCGCGTGCTTTCCCGCTTTAGCAGAGTGATCAGGAAAGGTAAGAAAAGAAAAAAAAAGAGAACGGTTACACAAACAGCTAATTTTAATTGCCTACGTGGCCCGTTAGTAGGTTAACACCCTTCAATGTCAAAACTGTAGCGTCAAAATTATTCGTTACGATATTTCCCGCCACTTCCAGAAAAGGAACACAAACACAGTAAAGTTTAGCGAGAAAGCACGCGTGCTTGGCATTTATGAAAACACAGCTCAGAGTTACGATAACAGGATCAAGCTATAGGCTTGATTCCGTCAAGCGTGTCAACGAAGCCGTCACCACCAAAGTCATAATGAAGTCCACTCCCAGTCATAAACTCATTACTCGTGCTTGCATAAGCTGCCTTCGTTGGCGGTAGCGACAGTATGCTAGCTAGAGCACTAGCCGAATTGAAACTGCCTCCAACGGGGGAAAAAAAACCACGACAAAAATGTAAAGCGGTCTCAACCAAAGTGCTTCGTCATACACTGGATATTGCAGGCGGCCTAGTTTATATACATATTACCAGAAAACATTCCTGCTTAAAGAAAAGTCAACACGAACGTAGTTGACGAAGCAAACAAGCTTTGAGTTTTTTTTCTGACTTTGTGCCCATTTTAATCGCGCATGTTACGAGACGTCGAGTAATGCTAACAACATGTCATACCAACATGTTATACCAACATGTCATACCAACATGTCATACCAACTAGCCCAAGCTACCAAAGAGCTCGACACAAAAGAGATACTATAGCGATGCGAGATTGTTAGCTCATTTGCGATACTGGCTCTATAGCGTCAAAAGAGAACAAGCACAAAGCTTTGTCTGTCTGTGTGTGTTGTGTGTACTTCCTCTTTTGCCACACACACACACACACACACACACACACACACACACACACACACACACACACACACACACACACTATTTGTTTTTTTCTTCTCTTCTTTAGAGAGCATGAAAATCACATCTCGTGTCGCTGACATACTGAAGGCAGCGGCTGCGGCGAAACAGAACCAGTGAGAGAGACAGAGATAAAATAACGGCTGCGAGGTACTCAAATAAAGACAGATCACGCTATTCTGCACAAAAACGCGGGCTTTCGCAGCAGCTCTCGGGGACAAGAGAGCGCGATCGGGCAGGTAAGTAAGGTACGACACCGCGGGGCCGAAGATCGAGTGCGGCAGTGCGGCCGTTCAGTTTCAAAGCAGCGCCATGGATGACCTCTTTGGCGTTGGTCGAGTCCAAAGGACAACATGCCTGACGAAGGACAGGAAGAAAACGTTAAAATCAAGACGATAGTTATAGCGCGAGAACAGAACGACGACACAGAAACAAGAGGGACACGAAGGACACGAAGGTCTCTGTGTCGTCGTTCTGTTCTCGCGCTATAACTATCGTCATGTCATACCAACTAGCCCAAGCTGCCACACTTCTAAGTTAAAATCAAGCGACGATGTGCTTCTCACAGTGGCCTGCCTTTGGTCCTTTGCTTTACGAGAGTATTGGATAGGAAGCAAACGGTTACAGGAATGCAACGTCAGCGGCCTTCGGCCGCCATTATTACCATATGCCTGCGTATAACTGAGCGAGTGCAAGGAGCACTCTTTGCGGCCCCTTGAGGTGATTAGGAAAAGATGTCACTCAGCCAGAGCGCCCCCTCCCCCCCTTCCCCCTCAGTGCGCATCTGTGCTTACCTTAAGAGCCAATTAACTGTCCCAATAACTAACGAAAATTAATTGACTTCACCTTTAGAGCAACCGGTTTTCTTGCGCGCACCACCTGGGATCACTGCAACACCCACCCCCTCGCCCCGCCTCACCACTCTTCGCTCTACACGCACGTACATGACATGACCACAACGACGCAAAAGAAAAAGACGAAAGATGGCCCAGAGTGGGTATACGAGTCATATTCTGTAAGGCTCAGACAGACAAACAAACAAACAAACAAACAAACCGACTGACCGACCGACCAACCAACCAAACAAACAAACAAACAAAAACAAACAAACAAGCATGGCCGGGCCGGTATTCGCAGACCGCGTCGCAGCCGAATCTCTCGTCGCCTACACGGTATAGTGGTACCGCTTCGCATCTCAAATGTGGCCGAAGTATGCGGAGTGCCAGGCCCGAGCTTGCCCGTTTGTTGTCGTTGGGAGAGTTGTCCTCTCCACTTCCATCCCCTCCTCCTCCTCTTTCCGGGCCCGCAACGCCCATCGCACTGTGCTTATCCAAAAGCGGTGGTGGCGATGCCGGTGTTCCTCGCCGTCCCGAGGGACGACAGTCCGCGCTCTTTTCGGGCAAACGAAGGCCAACCAGTCAGCGGGCTCGGGGAACGCGAGCGAAGCCAAACTCTTTGGGACACGGCGCAGCGACAGGGGAATGCTTTCGGCGCGCGAATGCTCGTTCGCGCCGAGACGACCGGCGAACGGCTGTGCCGAGGCCTCCTCACTCACTCGGCAGTCTTTCCGTGCAGCAGCGCTGATGGTGTTTGTCCGTAGCTATACGTGACCGGCGAAAAAAAAAAAAGAAAGAAAAGTGGCACCTCAACTGCCAGGGTTGACGGCGAAGAAGCCAGTGTGACTTCTCGCTGTCGTTTTCTTTGTTTATGTACGTTTGAGGAGACACCATCGGCGAAACAAGCCTGCGCCGTACAATACCAGACACTTACGTTACATTATGGTGTGTTATGTGCGATGTGTATCTCCTCTCTCTTTTTTTTTCTACCTCATTCCCCTCTCCCCGTGTAGGGTAGTAAACTGGACCTAGTCTAGTTAACCTCCCCCCTTTTCTTATGTGCGATGTGTATCTCCTCTCTCTTTTTTCTCCCTCATTCCCCTCTCCCCGAGTAGGGTAGTAAACTGGACTTAGTCTAGTCAACCTCCCCACCTTTCTGATATTTTTTTCTTCTCTCTACCCAGCAAGGCGTTTCGCTAAAGAGAAACAATGAATTGGTTTATATTGATAAATTCCATTCTGAGAAATCTAATGGCATAAGTTTCCCTGTCGTACGTTCATTATTAGCGAAGAAAATCAAGGTTAAAGTTTTTTTTTTTCAAATTTCGCGCTGAAATCCCCGCACGTGACGTAGCACCATTCAAAATGTTTTTTTTTTCCTATTTTCGCGACAATGGCTCGACGAAATTTTCCAAAACTTTCGCCCACTAGGTCTAGAGCACCCACAGAAGACAACGGTTACGTCATTTTCATGAATCATCGAGTAGAGACTATGTTGGGCCCCATTAGACGCTTTTCAATATCTACGACGTGACGGCTTTTGGTGCGGGAATCTCACAGTGGCGTCTCCACCCACATTTATTTCCTTCTCACGCGTATTCTCGCTTACCAGTCGTCGTGGCGCGGTAATAGTGGTGTTTCGGGGATTGCAAAATTGTACTTTACTAATACCCGATAAAAAAAAATCGTTTTGCTCTTTACAGTGTCCTTTCAAAGCGACGCTTGAACCGAGTCTTATTACCACTTTGGTGGCGTCTTGGCTGCTCGTTCAGGCGAGAAGACTGTACCAACACGGACCTCTGTGTACGAGAACATTCTTGGCCGAGAGAGAGAGAGAGGGAAGTTTAATGATGCGCAAGGCACACAAGACAGCCTGAGGTACACGGTACACGGGGAATTAAACGGGACAATTTAAGGCGCAAGTAGCACACGTAGTATACGTTCGTTTCAACAGTCACCACTCCGGGATCATATCGACGTTATTTTCGACCCAAACTCGTAAATCAGAGCTTGCATTATCTTTACGAGACCAGATTCGTCGCCACATAACGCGCTTATTGCGATAAATCGCGCACACCAGTCGTCGCACTGATAAAAAAACTCATCTCATGTTTGAATCCGTGAGTATATAGTGTGCGTCAATGCTATATAAAGATGCGCTCAAATATCGGCACTACAAGCTATTTACGTTCCCATTCTGTGTAAGCAACAACTAGGTGAACGTTTTAACACATCAGACACGAACACACCGAAGCGGCTCGCACACGGATGCAACCGACAATTCAAGACCTCGTTGACCTGACGTCATGATACATCAAGCAGGGAAATCATTCGTGCAATAGCCCAACACCCGAAAACAAAATAGTCTATACAGAGGCAGCAGCCGCACGGCACTCGAAGCGTAGAGTATAGGACGATAAGAATAATTGTTGGTGATCTACATCTCCAAACCAGGGTATATAGCTATGACACACCGTAACGAAGGGCTCCGGAAATTTTTTTTCACCATCTGGTGGTTCCTTTAACACCTACCGTAATTCTAAGCATACGGTCCTCTAGCATCTTTCCTCCATCGCGGCCGGGATTCGATCCCACGACCTTCGGGTCGACATGCCAAACAGCATAACCACTACAAACCATTACAGACTACCACCACTACAGACCACCAAGGCAGGTAGATAGAGGGTAATGGAGGGAAGTAAAGACGAACCAACGCGGAAGACAATTTAGAAAACGCCCCCGCCGCGGTTGTCTTGTGGCTAAGGTATAATCGGCTGCTGACCCGCAGGACGCGGGATCGAATCCCGGCTGCGACGGCTGCGTTTCCGATGGAGGCGAAAATGCCGTAGGCCCATGTGCTCAGATTCTGGCGCACGTTAAAGAACCCCAGGTGGTGGAAATTTCCGGAACCCGCCACTTTACGGCGTCTCTCATAATCATATAATGGTGGTCCCACATGCATAAGTCATATGGCGGTTTGGGGACGTTAAACCCCCACATACCAATCATTTAGGGAAACGCAAGGAAGGCGCGAAAGACGCGTCACCAAAAACCCACAACGCGTGCTTGGAAGTATATGTCGATATATAGTTTATAGCGCGAGAACAAAACGACGACAAAGGGACATCGTGTCCTTCTTGTATCTTTGTCGTCGTTCTGTTCTCGCGCTATATAACCATCGTCATGTCATACCGACTAGCCTAAACTGCCGCACTTCAATGTTACATGACGCAGTCGGGAGGTGAACCGGTTGTTTCTGGCGAAACAACGTGGGAAATACGCGACGAAAGGATCAGCCACACCCGACGACGATACCTCAAAGAAGCGCCGATAGCATATAGCATGTAGATGGAGGAGAGTCTGAGTGATTCTTAAGAAAGAGAAAGGAAGAGAAAAATGAGCCCCGTAACTGTCTGCTTCAGTGAGCGACACCGCCACAGTAGCTCACAAGGGATGGGGGTGAGGAGGGATAAAAAGAGTAGGAGTAAAAGTGTAGAAAAGAGGAAGAAGAAGCAACAACAAACTGAGGGGATAGGAGAGACAGGAAAGATGGAAGCACGGTCACTGGAGTCCGAGGACGGGGTACACTTGCGAGAGATGTTGTCGGCGTCTGTAGATGGCGTAGAGCACGTCAGTCTGGGCCATGCAGTGCACGCAACGAAACGTCTTCGCTATGTCGGAATGCGAGCGTGCAACGGCCGGTCGTCCCGCGCCCTGTGGGACCAGTGGAGCCAATTTTCTCGACTCCTTATTAAGCCTAATTCGCACTGCCGGCGCCTTGGGGAGCACCCCTTTCCGTCTTTCTCCCTACCTCCCTCATGCACGGCCTGGTTCTTTTTCCGCAGTGCCGTAGCCCCCCTTCGGCCGCGCTGAATGATCAAAGATTCACGAGTCCGCTAACGCGAAAAGATCGTCGCGTAGCGTCCCTCCCTCCCTCTCTCCCTCTCTCTGATACAAAGGTGCAAACTACAGAGTCGAGGCCTGCCCCATTGTTCAGCTAATGTATAGCGCTCGCTAATCCAGGCAGCGCTAACCAACCTGACCGATAGGCATTGCTAACCGATTTGACCTTGTTGCGAAAAAAATAAAAAACACTTGACGGTGATAAAGGACGTCGACAGAAACAGCGGCCGGTCGCCTCGTATACACGCTCGAGCTCGGTATTTCAGTGTGGTTATGCGATTTCGCAAGCTGCTATAGATAGATTACGCTGCAGGATTAATTCGGTTTTGCACTGGGCTAAACGCGTATAATAGCACCGAAGGTTCGGTCAGCCATGTGTCACTACGTAATTTTTTTTTCTTATGTGATATCCGCAGCAGTGACGATCGAAGAAAGAAGGTCGGTCCTTTCGACCAAAGTTTTGGATAAGAAGGCTCGTCTGTATAAATATTTACTAAATGGGCCATCACACCCAAATTGCTATCATAATTCGGCTTGAGTTTATCCTCGAACGTACACAAACAAACTGGCCCTTGGAGAGATAACTTTTGAGACTGCAACCCGCTAGTCAAGGTGAGTGTGAGACTCCTATAATCACTCCGTACAGTGGAAAAATGCTTAACCGTTTATCGAAAATAGCGCGAGGGAGGATGAAATAGACTTGAGTGAAACTTTCATTGCTCCCACTGAACGCCCTGTAAAAAAATATATCAATATATCTTTAGACCGCTCCACACGACCAAGGCTATACGCGATCGCTGCGCTGTTTGCGCCTTCCGGCTGTCACTGTCTATATAACTGAACGTGCTGCCGCTCGGTGCGAGTTACAGCAGAATGTATGGGGACCATCGCAAACTTTTTCCGATGCGACGATATACACGACTGCCCGCACGACGCGAATATACAGGTGAGCTCTTTCCGGAATTAAGGCGGGTAACAGCAGCGACAGCGTTCGAATGCGCGATCCCCAAACACATGTGTGCACCCAACATCGATTGATTGATTGATATGTGGGGTTTAACGTCCCAAAACCACTATATGATTATAAGAGACGCCGTAGTGGAGGGCTCCGGATATTTAGACCACTTGGGGTTCTTTAACGTGCACCCAAATCTGAGCACACGGGCCTACAACATTTCCGCCTCCATCGGAAATGCAGCCGCCGCAGCCGGGATTCGAGCCCGCGACCTGCGGGTCAGCAGCCGAGTACCTTAGCCACTAGACCACCGCGGCGGGGCCACCCAACATCGAAGATCCGCGGGCAGCTATACGTCCGAGCGTGGTATAATCTCGCACTGTCAAGGAACGTAACATCCACCAAAATGTTCTAGTCTGTATATTTTGGAGCAATACGAACTATATAGTTCTATAGGTTGCAATACGAACTATATTTCGATAGGTTGCAATACGAACTACAGTTCGTATTGCAACTTATGGATATATCATCTATTACAGATTAGGAACAGATATGTCATCTACAGATTAGGAATTAGGATAAATCATCTACAGATTATCATCTACAGATTAGGATTATGGATATATCATCTATAGATGACATATCCATAGCTGAATGCAGGAACAGCGCAACCTAGAAGTAGTTACTTCGTAACTACGGAAGCGAGAAAACAAGGAAAAACAAGGACGCTTCCGTAGTTACGAAGTAACTACTTCTAGGTTGCGCTGTTCCTGCATTCAGTTATGTCCTACCAACTTGCCCAATCTTCCACGCTTCATAACATACCCATAGGTTGCAATACGAACTATAGTTCGTATTGCAACCTATGGATATGTCTACAGATTAGGAACAGATATATCATCTACAGATTAGGAATTAGGATATATAATCTACAGATTATCATCTACAGATTAGGTTGTGGATATATCATCTGTAGATGACATATCCATAGGTTGCAATACGAACTATGGTTCGTATTGCAGTACCTATGGATATATCATCGACACATTAGGAAGGTAACGCAGAAATAGCGAAGAAATACGCATTTCACGCGTGTAACCGACGTCTCGTAGTGAACTTTCGCTGTTGGCTGCACAAATGCCACCGCGTTTCGCTCGTCAAATCAGGTTTATCGACGATCGACGAGCAGGCTCGCGCCGCTCATTCCGCTGCAAGCGTTACTTGCTTCTACTCAAGTGTTCCTCTAGCCGCAGGCTTGTCAATCAAATGAGTTCTATCGTTACCATGATGATAATTCATTCAACAGGGAATGCCACTGGAACGTGTCAAAAGTACACCCATTTAAAAAGTTAGAAAAAAAAGATAGTATACCGTTATCGAAAGTTGCCCTTGCTAATAGGGAAGCTTTTTTTTTTAGCGTTTTGAGCAAGTGTCACAGAACGAGCGCTAAAAAAAAGCGCGCCGCCAAATCCTTGCGACAACGGGCGGTAGAAACGCCGCGAGGTAAAAAGAAAAAAAAAAGAAAGCAAACATCCAAGGCTCCCGGGCGCGCGCTCTCCCCGCAGAAACACGGCTTCGCAGACGAACCTCCTCACCCCACAGCGGCGGCCGGGCAAGCGCTAGAAATTTCCAGAACGAACGAGGCGGGGTCAGACCGAGTGAATCATGCGGCCGGAGAGGGCATTCCAACCGTCTCGCCCTCTTCCCAGCTTTCGCTGCGTATCGCGCCGACGAAAGGACGAGAAATTTCTGGAAGGTGGCGCGGAACGTATTTAATCGAGCAGCCGAGACGAGAAAGGAGGAGGTGACGGAAGTTAACGCCGGAGCGCGTAGGAATTCCGCCGTGGAGTCGGCGAAGGTTCTGCCCGTAGTGACAGAACAGGAGGTGACGGAAGTTAACGCCAGAGCGCGTAGGAATTCCGCCGTGTAGTCGGCGAAGTTTTTGGTCCGTAGGGACGGCTCGAGCTACAGGCAAGAGCGTGGGTTTACCGCTATCGAGCGAAGACGCGGGCAACAGCTGCGTGTGTGAAGCCGACGGATTTCCGGCGAAGAAGCTTGAAGCTTAGAGAGTGGCCATTTGAGGACGCGAGGTTTCCTGGAAGAGAAACTTCGAGAGCTACGGAACGACAACAACGCTGGACTTTGAGTGATTCTCGGAAGAGTATCATCTCGACTTTGGTTCCAAGAACTTTGGACTGAATAGGTTTTCTATCTCTTTAGTCTTTAAGTGTCTTGGTTGTTCAATGCATGCGACTGCATTGTAGTGCGTATTGTTGTCCGTGTCCGTTGTATTAAGTGTGGCTGACTGTGTTGTGTAGTACGTTGTTTGATTGGTGACGTATTGTATGTAACTATTGTGGAGTGTGCATTTTTGTGTATTATTTTCGATCTGCCATTATTGAGAATATAATTTGTTTGTTTATCAACTCTCGGCTCTGACTGTTCTTTGGGCCACAGCCGGCGTCCGCTGGCGCACCAAAAAGGACCACTTTTAAATTGTCCACGCTTTCGTGGTGCGGTTCGGGGGGCCGACACTTCGGCTCTTGGAATTAGCCCGGCGATCGCCTCCCTAATAACGGGACAGGTGTGACAGCAAGGCACCTACTAATTCACCCATACATGTTTCTAAGTGGTTCGTTAAGGGCTTTACCTGTGTAATACGGACAAAGGGTTACCAAAACGTTGCTTCCAACGAGATTACAAGTTCCAACGGTTTATCAACGCTTCAATATTTCATCTCGTCCCTAACATCTGTCTATAGCAGTGTTGTCGATTTCAACTAGTTTCACTAATTAATTCTTAGGGGTGACAACCAAGTGACATTTCTTTTTTTTTAAATATGGTACCGCATCATCCACGCAAACGAACACCCGCTGTCAGTCATACTTGCGCCAGAGAGAGATATAGGGGTTTAATATGAGAGGCCCGAATAAATTTTTTGACCTGCCACTCAGCGGGAAAAAAATGAGGGGGCGGAAAAGTGAGGAAAGTAAAGGAATTAATGATGGAAAAGGAGGAGGCGATGAAGAAAAAAAAACATAAATGTACAGGAACTACTTACATCCTTTTTTTTTGAGTCCGGTCTCACACAAAAACTTCCCCAAGGGTTTGGGCCCCGATTAACGAATTCCCAAGGTCAAGGCTTCTTTCTGCGCACGCAGCCCCTGCCCCGCTTTCCCCTCGCAAGACCGACGACACCGGTCCGCGGTCGACGAGGCGCAAGCAGCCCTTCCTCGCGGTTAAATCTCACCGCGTACAAAAGCTCAAGACGGCAAGCGGTGCAATGAAACGAGTCAATCTCCCCGCCTTAGCTGTGCGCCTGCCTCGCCTGTTCCTGACAACGGCGCGAACGAGGAGAGGACACGCAGGGAGGAGGCTCGGTCGAAGAAGGGCGCAAGGCCAAGAACACGGTCGAACCAGGACCGCGCCGCACGAGCAGCCTCGTGCGAACACGGCCTTCCATCATTCCGCTCTTCCCATGTACGCCTGTCCCTGGTACGCGTGCTTCCATGTTTGTAGTATACGCGAGCGCTATAGCACAGAGACGGCTCTCCGACGACGTCACTCTTCCGGCTCACCGAAGGGCCTTGTAGGGCTTGTTAATGAAGTACGAGTACATCGAGAGCGAAAATGAAAGTCGTTCTCAGTTGGCATCCGGCGCGTTTAATAATAATAATAATATTTGGGGCTTCACGTCCCAAAACCGGTTCGTTGTGCTCGGCTGCCGACTTGACCAGCCACGGTTTCCATGGCCGGTCGCGTTCCAGTGGAAGCGAAATGCACATTAAAGGCCGGTCGCCCACTGTACGATGTCAGTAGACGTTGAAGAACACAAGATAGTCGAAAATTTGGTTATATGCTTTGGTTAGCGTTGTATGCTTGTATTATATGCTTTGGTTAGCGTCGGATCACGTTCGATATCTCTGGCATGTGCGTTGAGGGACCGGCTGTTTAGCAGCGCTATATAGTCAGGCTCACCGGCAGCGTAAGTCAGGTGGAGGATCTGAATGTTGGCGCACCTGCTTAAAGGCGGCGTAGACGAGCTTCTGTGGGTGCAGTTCGACATCTCCTCCCCGCTTCGCATCCACACATGGTTCCCTTTAGCGGGAAATGGCGTAATTTTATTTTTTTCACACAGTCGGTTATATTGGCACTCTCCTTCGAAAGTTTTCTGTACCTAACCTCTTTCCGCATTGCTTCCAAGGTTCAACGGCAGCACACACTTTCTACGCGTCATCCGGTTTTGCACTACCTCCGCGATCGAACCCCATTTGGCGAAGCCCATTCGTCATGATGTAACGTACCGTGACGTCATCGTTTGACGTCACGGTACGTTACATCATGACGACGCCATCACAACTTTGTGATGCCCCGCCACGGTGGTCTAGTGGCTAAGGTACTCGGCTGCTGACCCGTAGGTCGCGGGATCAAATCCCGGCTGTGGCGGCTGCATTTCCGATGGAGGCGGAAATGTCGTAGGCCCGTGTGCTCAGATTTGGGTGCACGTTCAAGTACCCCGGGTGGTCGAAATTTCCGGAGCCCTCCGCTAAGGTGTCTCTCATAATCATATGGTGGTTTTGGGACGTTAAATCCCACAAATCAATCAATCAATCAACAACTTCGTGATGAAGCGACGAAATTCTCGCTGTCAATGACGTCACGAGGACGTGATATGGCGACGACGTCACTTCGTGATGATGACGATATTTTGCAACACTCGTGCCTTGACGCCGCCTACGCAAGACACCGACGATCACTTCTCGCGTTTGATTGAGGCATCTTAGGCTTTCGCTCCAACGGCGCCCGTCAGAGTGAGCTCGAAAGAACAACACACGCGATGCGCATGCTCGCCGCGGTATACACTCTTCCCAAACAAGGCCGGGGTTTTCCGTTCCGTTCACTTTGTTTTTCACCGCGTCGTTTCTTCCTTCGGGGTCGACGGGAGAACGCTCTCAAAACAAACGATCCCTGATCGGTGCCGCTCTTCTGGGTCCTGCCTGTGCAGAAGAAGAAGGCGACGGCAGTGTGCGTGAGTTTGGCGTGGAGTGGAAGCCTCCTCGCGCGCCGAGATGGGACGCGCCACTTCAGGCGTGGAGGCTTTTCCTTTTTTTTTTCTCCCCCGCGATGGAGTACAACACATCGTCTATAAGCTACGGCGTGGGTGAAGTTAGGTGCAGTATAGCGTTTTTCAACGTCCCGTTGGCTCTGGCGCGACGTTTTAAACATAAAGATAGGACAGGGAAAGAGACATATGGGTTCCATAGTACTTATTTACAGCAAGAGGCTGCAAACCAATAAAACTTCAGAGCATGCGCAGCAGATGCGTGAAAGACTGACGTCAGAAATGTCTTCACGAAAGCTGCCCATTAGAAAAAAAAAACATGTCTAACAAACTTAGGCACCAGCTCTCTCTGATACAAGTTCTACAAATTTCATAAATGCAACTTTCGGATAGACTATAAGACGAAGAAGATGACAGACAACACAGCAAAACAAAATGTGGTCAATTCTGCCAGGAAACTAACGAAGGAAGCAAGGAAGGAAGGAAGGAAGTAAGGAAGGAAGGAAGGAAGGAAGGAAGGAAGGAAGGAAGGTTAACAAGGCTCATGCCCGGTTGGCTGTCCTACGCTGAGAGAATGGGAAAGGGGAGCATAAAGATGAGAAAGAGAGGAAACAGGAGGCAACAAGAGAGGAGAAAACTCAGTTTTGAGCTGACGCGTATGCAGCGGTGGTACTAGGCAAAACTCAAAGGCGCTGAAATAGACACTGAGGAACATTAAACGAACATGGCCCATAGTTCGGCGAAAACGTGTCAAGCTAGTGTGATACACTTTCAAAGATAAAATCAACCACTAAACTTTGATTTCTGTAATTTACATACGAATTAAAAAAATAGAGGAAGGTAAGCTACGTTAGAGCCGGCTATCCCAACATGATGGTAGTGATGTACAAGATACACACAAAGATAGGAGAAATAAAATTAATAATAATAATAATGTTGAGATATTACATGCTTCACTTTGAATGACGATAGTTATAGCGCGAGACAGAACGACGACACATAGACAAGAAGGACACGAAAGACACGCATCTGTGTCGTCGTTTTGTCTCACGCTATAACTATCATCATGCCATACCAACTAGCCTAAGCTGCCAAACTTCACTTTGAAGCTTGTATACAGGACGCGTGGGTTTGTAGAGCACGAACGCTATTTTCACGGCACTTCCAAGCGGACGCAGTTATTTTCACTGTCTTCATAAGCATACGAGTGGCGGCCTTATGGTAGAATACCTGCTTACCACGCAAACGGTCTGGGTTCGGTGCTCACTCGAACACGGAAATTTTTATTATTTATTTTATTTGCTTCTTACTCATTTTTTTTTGGTCACGCACAAGGGCACTTTTTCGCTCACAACTAACGCACGCCTACTATATAGCATTTCTCCGAAACGAGCTCCTTAACACTATCGCGTTATTATTCCGTCGAAAGACTCGACTAATTCGTGTCCGTACAAGCACTGTACGTAAATTAAACTTCGCCGGGAGAACCCAACGAAAAAAAAAAAAGGTTGCCCGTAGCAGTCAGGGCGCGAAGAATGCACGCGAAAACAACCAAGGCGGGCGACGGCCGCGCAAAACGTGCCAGGCAATAAACGGACCTTTCAACGGGTGGCGCTCCAACGCATCGCCTCGAGCCACGTGAGCGCCACGTCGAGAAACGGCTTCGGCTAAAAAAGCCGGCGGGAACAGAGGCCACGCTTTCTCTCCTCTTCGCTCGAGGAGTTCGTCGAACTTCCTTCTTTTTTCGCGCGCGTCAGCTGGGCCTCTCGCGAGTGTGTAAACTGTGAACCACGTGGCGCCTATAGCCGATGCGCGGGGAAAGTTGCGAAGCAGCTTTCTCCGACGCGTGCGAAGCCCCCCGTTCGGATCGAGATGTAGACCACAACCGGTCTTCTTTTTTGTAGAAATACACAATGCGCTTCTTTCGAACGCGGTAAGTTTAGCAGAAAGCTTAAGATTAGTTAAGGGGGGGCCAAAGCGGCTTGTTTACGTAAGAATGCAAAGAGGCTAGTTTGGCCGGAAAGCGAGCTGCTTTGTTGCGCGTATGCAAGCAGAACGGACGCCTCCTTCCCCTAACCCAAACTTACCCAGTCTTGCGCGCGTTACGCCATGCGTTAAGCTGCGAGGATCAGGATAACCTCCGGGTTAAGGCGTAATACAGGCCGCAGCGCAATATGCTTGGAATCCCTACTAACGACTGATATCCTCATCGCTCTATGGGGAACAGCTACATATAGGGTTCTGCGTTGTCAGCTGTAACGAAGAACTCGAACATAGCGCGATGTGCAAGGGTATGCACCGTGTGGTTTTTCACATGCCTCGTAGCCAATCACAAGCGCTGCACCGACTTATGGAAGAATAAGTTCGACAATCCTTACCACTCAGGTCACTCGGTATACGGAGACTTGGCTTGTACCGTGTCCTCGCACTAACTATAGGGATTCGAAACGCTACGTCACCGTCTTCGAAGTGCGATGAACAAATATACATTTCCAATAGATTATCTGCGTATGTTGTCTAAAATTCTAAAATAACATGTTAAATTGGATCTGCTGATCATGTAGTTCATGAATGTAGGATAATTTTTGTGATGGTTACTTAGTTTCATTCGTTCATACATTGCTTTCTAGTGAATGTTTTTGTTTGCATTTCAGAGTTGTTATTTTATTATTTGCTGCCATGGGCCTCATTCATGTTCTTTTTGTATTGTCGATTTCCACTGCCTGTAATCTTTTTGAAATTTTGTAAATTATATATTTTTTCTGGGCTAAAGTGCCAATGAAGCTGTGACATGGAGCTTTTTTTGCCCTCAAATTTGCAACAAACCACGCACACGGCGTGTTTTCATGTACTCGTCACGTGGTTTAATAAACTCCAGCACGTACAGAGAGCGCTGCATATTACATCGCGTACAACCGTGAGGCGAAACTTGCAGCGCGCTACGACAGCTCGAGTAAAAAAAATAAACACAGGACGATGCTCTTTCGTTCCGTCTTCGCTCTTTTTGTACACATCTTTTGTAGTGCGCTAAGTTTTATTGATTTATTGATAAGTGGGGTTTAACGTCCTAAAACCACCATAAGATTATGAGAGACGCCGCAGTGGAGGGCTCCGGAAATTTCGACCACCTGGGGTTCTTTAACGTGCACCCAAATCGGAGCACACGGGCCTACAACATTTCCGCCTCCATAGGAGATGCAGCCACCGCAGCCGGGATTCAATCCCGCGACCTACGAGTCAGCAGCCCAGTACCTTAACCATTAGACCACCGCGGCGGGGCTGCGCTACAAGTTTCACCATGAATATCGAAGAAGCCCATTCTTACATCCTTCCATGCTCGTGAGTACATCCTGCCCTCCAGAAAGCGTAGCAAGAAAGTTTTCTTTTTGTTTCGGGGAGGGGGGTCAAACATACTTTATTTCTGTTGATACGTACGCTTGTACGGATGCACGTAATATACGCAAGTAAAATTGAAAAATGTTTGGGATAGTTTTACACCCCCTCTCATCCTCCGGTTACGCCACTGCTGTCCTTCCTCACTCGACTATAGCACGGCTTTGGCATAATGATAGTTTTCTTGTACCGATTGATTGATTGATTTGTGGGGTTTTAACGTCCCAAAAACACCATACGATTACGAAAGACGCCTTAGTGGAGGACTCCGGGAATTTCGACCACCTGCGGTTCTTTAACGTGCACCCAAATCTGAGCACTCGGGCCTACAACATTTCCGCCAGTTTTCTTGTACTGTAAAATAAACAAAACATCGGAAAGCTATTCAGTAAGAATATATATAAAAAAGGTTGATTTCCAGCACTAACAGAGCCAAACCACGACGCGTATATGAGACACGCCGCACGGTGCGGGACGATGGATTCATCTTCGACCACCCGCCGGAGGTTTCCCGATGCAAACCCAAATCGAACAGCACTGGCACTTTAGCGCGTCGCACTCGTCGAAACTATGCGACCTTGTCCTACCATCGAAGCCGCTCAGCAAGCCTCAAAGGCGTTTATGAGCGGATTGCCAACTCTTCCGAGCTCTCAATCACGAACGCCGTTCCCACAAAAATCGAGATTATCAGAACGCAACTGAGGCCATCGGCCCAACGGTGTGTCCCGCTAAAGCCACGCTCTGGTTCCCGGGCCACGGTATCAAAACATCGCGGGTGCTAGGAACAGATCAAAACAACGCGGGAAATAGCTCCCGCGGTCACGCCATTCTCTCCGTACGCGCTGGCGTTGTCAAAAGTTTCCGAACGTTTAACCCCGATGTCACGCGTTTCACTTCTCGATTCCGTACAGTGGGAAGAGCCCGTTTCGCGCACGGAAGAGGGAGGGAAGGAGAGAGAGAGGAGGAATGGGGTTAAACGAAGTAGGGCGTGGTGGAGAAGGAGGAAGAGGAAAAGAGGGGAGGTGCGCGAGCCACGAAGAGGTCCGCGCCGTCGGCGCTGTCAACGCACCAACTCTTCCTATCTTCACCCTCCTTCCGCTGGGACAGCTAGTGCGCGTCGGCGGTGGTGGACACCGGCGAAGCGTCCGAGCGGAGCGCTGTGCCCGCTCAAGCGCGGCCACAGATGTCGTACGCCGCCCGCCCGCCCGATGGACACTTGACCCCTCCGCGCCCAACCAACCAACTCTTCACTGGCCGGAAAAGGCGACGACCCCGAAAAGGAGGCCCATCTCCCCGCCCTCTATGTATACTCAACAGGCTGCGCAGCCCTCTTTCCTCAGCGCTGCGGTTGAGATTCATCGCGAATGTGACCGCGTAGGAAAGTGGAGCTTGCGTTTATGAACTAGGATATCGCAACACCAAGAAAAGCCTCCCGACAATATCAACTAACTAACTAACTAACTAACTAACTAACTAACTAACTAACTAACTAACTAACTAACTAACTAACTAACTAACTTAATAACTAACTAACTGTCTAACTAATTGACTGATTGACTTGACTAACTGCCTTGCTCGGTAAATTATTAACTGAACGACTAAGTAACTAGTGAAACGACTAGTTAACTAAGTAACTAACTAACTAAATTCCGATAGGGTGGAGCGTTCGGCCTGAGCAAGTACGCTCTGGCATGCAACTCTGCTCAGGGAAAAAGGCAAAGGAGGAAAAAGAGGGATGGAGCATGAATGACGATGTCGACAAGAAGAAGTTCGTTGTGATGCGGTTGTATATATACGTATGACAACTAGTTAACTAATAAGCTGCACCACCAACAGCTGTCGAGATAACTACCTATATAGCTAATTGGCTACCTAAACTAACTAACTACTAATCAACTAACCGGAAGAAATCCAGTGAGTTGCTCAACTTAGCACGCCTTCAAAACGACTTCCCCGAATTCGCTCTGTAAAGCGTGCACCCTAGCGCGCAGCCTTGCCCAGCGGGAAAGCCATCGCACCAGGCTTGTTCTCTGCATATTTTTATTCGATTGACGATGGCTACGCGCGGTAGAAGTTTATGGACACGAACAGGTGCCTCAGACAGGATACTATGAAGACTACTAACGAACATGCAGACAATATATATATATATATATATATATATATATATATATATATATATATATATATATATATATATAATAAGGAGCCTGACATACAATTTTTCATTCATTCATTCATTCATTCTTACAGTTTCGCTTTTTCTATCTATCGCATCGCGCAATCGATACTACCTTCTCAATGTTACTTCCACATCCAGGCAGCAACGAAACGTGGCAACGTGAAATGACAAACGACCGCGACAAAAGGCCATAGCTACGCCCCGCCGCGGTGGTCTAGTGGCTAAGGTACTCGGCTGCTGACCCGCAGGTCACGGGATCAAATCCCGTCTGCGGCGGCTGCATTTCCGATGGAGGCTGAAATGTTGTAGGCCCGTGTGCTCAGATTTGGGTGCACGTAAAAGAACACCAGGTGGTCGTAATCTCCGGAGCCCTCCACTAAGGCGTCCCCTATACTCATACCGTGGATTTGGGACGCAAAACCCCCCATTTCTGATATTGTTGTGTACCGTCGCAGGGTTTTTTTTTTTTTGCGCACGACACCACCACTGAATTCTGCGTTAGCAGTTTGAGCACCAACAACTCCGGAAGCGACCTGGTATCAATGAAAGCGGATGTCAGCATATTGCGTGCGACAAAAATGACGATGCTGACGAAGCTGGGGTGTGCTCGTGCTTCGACACAACTCTTAAAAGTGCTTTCTCAGTTTTCCCGTCCGATGAGAGCCTTCGCTAAGTGCAACTCTTCGCGCTCGGTAACCGACTGGGGGCGCTCTCGACACTCCTAAAAAGGAATTGATTGATTTGTGGGGTTTAACGTCTCAAAACCACCATATGATTATGAGAGACGCCGTAGTGGAGGGCTCCGGAAATTTTGACCACCTGGGGTTCCTTAATGTGCACCAAAATCTGAGCACACGGGCCTACGACATTTCCGCCTCCATCGGAAATGCAGCTGCCGCAGCCGGGATTCGATCCCGCGACCTGCGGGTCAGCAGCAGAGTACCTTAGCCACTAGACCATCGCGTCGGGGCGACCCGCCTCCTAAAAAAAAAAAAGGAATCAGGCGTACTTGGGGCGTATTTGTGTCACATAGCAAAAATCATAAATCGGTTTCGCTTGCGCTTCTGACCCTGAAACCTCGGCGCTCAGTTCCTTGTCAAGAATGCTATGTCACGCTGAGAGCTCGTTCCCTGTTATCACCCGGCTGCTCTATTGCCATTGGCTAGAGAGTGCTGGCTATAGGCCGGTGACTAACTAACTACCGAACAACGGCTAGTAACAATTGTCTATTGGACTTTACTTAACCAGCAGCTGTACCCTACCAGTTATGGTGCCCCACTGATGACTCGCAGGCCACGGGATCGAATCCCGACCGCGATTGGTTGACATATCGATGCAGGCGAAAGAAGGGCCCGTGCACGTATTTAAATTTAGGCACACGTTAAGTAATCCCAGAAGGTCGAAATTTCCGTAACCATCCACGACGGCGTCCCTCATTCTCATGCCGTGCTTTTTGGGGACGTAAAATACGAACAATTAATTAGTGATGATTGGTTAGTGACTAATGGCGACTGGTTGTCGGGGTAATAAACCAGCGATTTAGATAATAAAAAAGGAGGCAAATAAAGGCAATGCAAAATCATTTAGCTCACATTTTACCGCTAAGCCAGAAACGAATGCTTCCTGTATAGCGGCCTATCTTTCGTACAACTACAAAGCCACACCTAACAGTCACGGTAATTACGATTAGCCACAAATTTCCCGTTATCGCCAACGCGAGCAGGAGCATATTAACTGCGTAATGGTGTGTAAGCTCCCGTTCTGTAACGGCGGAAGCGTAATCCTCTCAGTTGAAGAGTTTTCATCAAAAGTTGCTTCAAAAACAAGCGGTAATCTCGAAAGTTGCGCAACCCGGAAAAGTTGGACGCACAGTGGGCGGAAGCGGATTCACGGAAATCAACGATAAGGACCCTGGAAGCGAGCGTTTGTTTGTTTTTTGCATTTATTTCTTGTTTACCCTTTTTTTGTTTTTAGAGCGAACCTGGCGGACGAAACGGAGGCGAGTGGCGCAGGAGCAAAAACAAGCTTACTACGAGATTTAAAGTGACAGCCGCCGGCCTGACAGGGTCCCGTAAGATAAAAAAAGTTTTCTTTTTTAGAAAGTAACATAAAACAAA
This sequence comes from Rhipicephalus microplus, assembly GCF_043290135.1. Lineage (NCBI taxonomy): Eukaryota > Metazoa > Arthropoda > Arachnida > Ixodida > Ixodidae > Rhipicephalus > Rhipicephalus microplus. The sequence continues at coordinate 178,882,922 of NC_134705.1, forward strand.
CAAACGAAACGAAAACACCGAAATTACAGAACGAATAACTATCCGAAGAATGCGGCTTTCGCGGTGGTGGGCTAGAAAAGATATGGAAGCGGAGAACACCACAGAAAGAAAAGAAAAAAAACCCAAGAGAGAGAGAGAGAGAGAGAGAGAGAGAGAGAGAAGAGAGAAGAGAAACGATACACTACCGGAAGGATTAAGCGACGAGGCGAGGCGCGCGCGCGGTAAATACGTTGACGCGAGAGAGCGACGCGACGAACAAAAGCGAAAATAAGGTCTCAATAAAAAAAAAAAAACAGCTGGAGGACAATCGCAGCGTCGACTCGGCGCACTCGCTTTACGAGCAGAAGCGGCGGCAAAGGCAGCCCCAATTTACGTCCACGCCGAAGGTGATTTGGGAAAGAGAAAAGCGGCGACGGACGACGCACACAAAACAACACGGGCACGCGGTTTAAGGGAGCGTCGTTATTGGGTGGTACCGCGCTATAGTGAGGAAGAACGATTGATTTGATATGTATGGTTTAACGTCCCAAAACCACCATATGATTATGAGAGACGCCGTAGCGGAGGGCTCCGGAAATTTCGACCACCCGGGGTTCTTTAACGTGCACCCAAATCTGAGCACACAGGCCTAGAACATTTCCGCCTCCATCGGAAATGCAGCCGCCGCAGCAGGGATTCGATCCCGCGACCTGCGGGTCAGCAGCCGAGTACCTTAGACAATAGACCACCGCGGCGGGGCAGTGAGGTTGAACGAGAGAGTTGGTATGAATGCACTGCGGAATAGCGCGAAAAAAAAAAATACACCGGGTCAGGATTAACCCTTGTGGGAGGTTTGATGTTGGACGGAGTCGTCATTGAGCCTTACCAGATGTACGTTTATAGGCTGTCTTTCAGAGAACAAACGTCGGTTGAAGGTTAGGGCATGCATCGTCTTTTCTCTATAATTTGCAACCCCCTCCACCTTTTTCTTGACTTATGCAGGATGAGATGCCATCGTCGACCACCACGAGCGAACACGCACTGCTTGATATCTTCTTGCACGCTGGAGGCGACACCTTACAGTTGGAATATATATATATATATATATATATATATATATATATATATATATAATCGATCGAACGATCTTTGTAAATTCTAAAGTGTGTTTCGTCAAAGTCTTGCGGCCATTCGACGACTGACCATGCCATTTTCTATACTTTTCTTTTTTCACTCACCCTCAGCAATTAAATCACTCAGCGATCACGTGATTGCTAAGAGATTGTAAGGGGAAGAGGCCACTGCTGCGGCAGCGCAACTGTCGCTGTGTGCCGCTGTACTTGTCATCACGTGATCGCTGGGAGAGTGTGAAAGGGGAGAGGCAACAGCTGGCACCGTTCCAGTGCACGGACGGACGCGAGAAGAAGCAATTAAGGACTTTCGCCTTAAAGCTTTAATACATAGCCACACTTTCCTTCGCGGCGACGCTTTGTATGGCTAGACCTTGGCGTATCACGTCCGTACACTCATACGAGCCGAACAAGAACTTTCGGCACGCTTCGTCTACACGCCGCAGGCTTCCGTCGCTCACTCGTCCCAGGTCACCTCCCTTCCAACGCCTATAGTGTAAGAGTGTGCAGATTAACAGATTATAGTGTAAGAGTGTGCCTACAGTGTGCAGATTAACTATTAACACCGAAACCAGCTCTATTTATTGCATCACGTTTGCGACAGGCTTCAGGTGCCAGGAGTTCCTGTATGGCATTTTGCGCAAAGATTGGAAGGGTATAACTTGCCTTAGATGCACCCGTGAAAGCACAGGAAGACTGCGCAGTTGGCGCAGAGTGCGGAACCGTAGCCGAAGCGTGCTTACCTGCAAAAGAACAACACAAGGAAATTTAGCAACAGCAACAATAGGGCCTTGTGTTTGTATACCTATTGTCTAGTAACACTTGAGTCAACTCTACTCTTTCTCGAGTGACATTTTTATGTACCCGTCAGTGCTTTCGGCAACGGCAACAGATATTTATCGAGCGCAATTACATTAATTCCTTCCGAAGAGTTGCATTTTCTCTTTATCCCCCCCCTTTTTTTTTTAATTCGAGGAACGAATTTAGGAGTCAAGAGTAGACGACTCTGACGCACGTAGTCTCTACGTTCCAGTTTTCTAAGACGAAAATAAAACAACAAACTCGCGCGCGCACACACAACAGCCCCGGAAACACAACCTCACTGCGGCATTCTTGACTTACAGCAGCCACGCTATCATTACAAAGTAGTGAGCAAGTCACACGCGAAGAGCGAGCGACCAGCCGAACCTCGCAATCAAGCACCGTACACACGTGTAAAACTCTTGCGGATAAAGCACGCGCGAAAAAATGAAACAAAATAAAATTAAAAAAAGCGAGGAACACAAAACAGTAGACGATTACACAAGATTTCGTGTTGCCACCTCTACCCTCAAGCTCCCACTTTTTTATTTCTTCTTCTGCTTCCACTTAATCCTTCCTCTCCTTTTTGCCCCCCTTTTTTTTAAATGACGTATCGACTTGCCCAACGTTCCGCTCTTCCAAAACATCTCATACTCGGCTCTTTCCGGAATAACCCGAAAGGCGAAGCGCTAACGTAAACAGAGCCGCGCCGCGCGATCGTATCGCCATCAGGTCGCGAGCAGAGCATCCGGATGCGAAAGTGTGGCTGTCATCTCGAAATGATAGAACCTCTTAACACTCCACCCGGTGGCTGGGAGAGGAAGACAGGCAGGGGAGCCAGCAGAAGACAAGCCGAGCCGCAAGCAGCTGATCCACGCGATCCCGTCATGAAATGCCATCAACCGGCACAAGGCTGGTCTCCGGACCAAAAAAGAGGGCGTCCCAAAAAAACACACAAAAAAACAAATAAAGACAATAATAAAGGGCAGCTCGGTGCGACATTTTACACCCCGGAGGCAGAGAATAAGCCCGGGGAGCGGCGACTTCGCAGCAAAGCCGACAAATGACGTTCAGAAGATGACATGCACAAATCATAGCGCCGGAGGGGGGACCCTCTTCCCACCCTCTGCGGGCGCCCTCGGCTCACACCAGAGCTCAACTCGAGCTGTGGTGTGATTTTTTTTTCATTTTTTTTTGTCGCACTACATCATCCTACCCCGCTACCTTCCCATTCGACGTCAGCTTTACGGCGTCCAGCGGCTTGTGTTTCTCATACCTTATGAAAGAAACGAGACTCGAGTGACACACAACGAGACATAAAGACAAAGTAAGAAGTGGAGACATATGTAAAGGGAGAGAGAAGAAGAAAACTTGGCATAACAGCGTGCGATAAAACAGGCCGGAATAGAGGCGAAGCAGGCAAGGCACACGTTTTAAAGGGACCCACGTAATGGCTTGCTCCGAAACAAGCCGGTGGCACGGCCGCTCCAGTGGGGATCTGGGGACGGGAGAAAAAAAAAAGTGGGTGAGTGAAGGCTTTGACTGCGTTAACACTCCCTCTCTTACAGCTCTCCGCAAATTCTGTGACATTTCTTTCTACAAACAAACAAGTGGTGTAAAAAAGGCAAGAGAGATATGCGACATCTTAAAGAACTCTAGGGAGGCACGAGCTATGTGTGTTTGTGTTCGTGTGTGCGTTTGTGCGCATGCGCGTGTGTTTGCCTGTGACCGGAGTGAAAGAAAAAAACACGGGGAGCTCAGCAACGCTCGTAAGAGTCCTTAGCGAGACCGGCGAGTTGCTTTCCAGCGACACAGGAGACACCACGGTGGTGGTGCCTGCTACACTCACCTCCGAGCTACGGCCCCCCTCCTGCCTAGCGTCAACAACGCGTCAACCTACTATAGTACCAGGATTCACTCTCTTTCTTTCTCTCTCTTTTGCCGCGTGCTCGCGCGCGCCTCCTGCAGTGTTTCGCAGGTGACACCTTGCAATATCATTTGTCGGCGCCGGGGCCCTGTTTTTTTTTTTTTTTTCATCTAGCTGTCCACTCGCACCCGACAACCGTAAGTGTAACTTCTCACCTCATCCGCACCGCTTTCTTTTCTTGTTGTTTTGTTCTTAAGCGCGAGCGCTAAATAAATGGCGCGACGCCGAGAGCAAGGTGTCTATCTTCCGCTTCTTCTTCTCTTCTGCGTTCTCTCGAAGCACCTTTTTTTTTCTTTTTTTTTCCACAAGTTTTCGTCACCGTTTTTAGTGCCTCTTTCGTAGTAGAGCGCGTATATATGGTGTTGCTTTTGTCTCTCCGGGTACACAGTCTAGCACCACGCCTTGGTAGCGATTCTCCTCTCACTCTCTCTCTCACACTAATTTCGTGCGAAGTGCGCCCTGTCACAACACGTCTTTGCAGCGCGCCGTACGCCAGCTCTCGAAAAGAAGCACCAGCAAACGTAGTGACAGAGAAAGAAAAGGGATAAATAAATAAAAAAAACACTACCCCAAACTGTTGTTTTTGTTGTCCCAGCGCCGTTACCTTGAGTCGCGAAACGGGCTTAGTAGCTAGGCGCATAGCAATGCATTAAGTAAGAAATGAAGTAAAGTGTAAACCGTTTGAACGGAGAGAAGGATCACCTCCTTTCTGGGGCTGCTGCACGGGAGTACAAAAGCTGACATCCCAGCCTTGGTAGCGCATTTTCAGGTGGTCACTTTTTTTTTTGTTGTTGGAAGCTGCATGCTTAACGTTGGATCAAACATGCGACGCTACTGCTCTGTGCAGACTATGGTTGGGAGTCGCGTTTACCCGTGCGTACGCGTTCCGCATAGGTATGGCCGACACCGCCGACTGTGCACACTGCGGAGATGAAGAAACAATTCGACACATCCTGTGTGACCGCCCGAAATACAACCTGGAAAGACAACACCTTTCTAATAAACTAAACAGGTTAGATGACCAGCCACTGTCCGAAGAAAGTATACTGCGCCATCGTCATGACTCATCGTCACAGAAGAAAGCCGTGCAAGCGCTACTGGGCTTCTTGCGAACTACTGGCCTGTCGGAACGCCTCTGAGTGGACTGATTTTGTGTGTGCGTGTGTGTCGGTGTTTTTCTCTTATTTATTTTTTTAACTTTCCCTTTTTCTTTCAACCCCCTATTCCCCAACCCCAGTGTAGGGTAGCATACCGGATACTAGCATCTGGTTAACCTCCCTGCCTTCCTTTTTTCTCGTTTCTCTCTCTCTCTCTTTTTCAGGTGGTCACGTTTGTTAGCAACAGCTCCGAAAGGATAATGGCGGCGCAGAGAGAGCCTTCGCTGACAAGGCGAATATGGTATAATATAGTATATAGTACATTAATGTCAGAACTAATGTAGAGCCGAGAGGAATAGTTTACGGATCATTTCTTTCCGTACACCTCTGCTGTCTGCGCCGTCTGGTGGCATGCCTTCTTCTCTTGGCAGCAGACGGACAGGGACTGGGGCTCGCGTTTCTGTGGTGCGTACACTTTTACGAAGCCAAGCGATGTACAGGAAACATCTTTCGTGCCTTTAACTGTGGTGTTCTAATTATTATGTATGCGTAAGGAAATTGAACTGTACGAAAGGACAGCGCGCCGCAAGCAGGGGACCATGCAAGCCTACAACATTCAGAGGGACGCGTTTTTTGAACTCGACCAATTCAGCTATGTCGGCGCTCTTCCTCCTGTCCTCTTTATTAGGTACTTACGCGCATGTATAGCAGGAAACGTCTTGCCTGGGAACGGCGATGGCGTCGACTTTTCAGACACTGTTCGACTAACATCAAGTTATTGTCAAGGGCATTAAGTAGAACGACATCAGCATTTCCCATGTAAACGGAGTAGCTTACAAATCCAATGGACAAGAATAATCAGGGTAATAAGTAGGCGGCTGCGGTAGGATACGTTTAGAAAAAGTGTTGAACGGTTTAGAACACTTGGTACTCTACTGTGAAAGAGTATTAAGCCGTCCAGTGGGCCTCAGCAGGCCTCCTGGACTGCTAGGTCGCGTTTACCAATGTTGTGTTTGGAGAAAAGTGATCAACGATTTCGAGTACTTCGTACTGAACTATGGGAGAGCAGTGAGCCGTCCCGATTCTGTTTGGAAAATATTTATTTACAGCATGTACAGAACACAAAGGCTTCATACCATTTCAGTAACAGGGCATATACACCTCGGCACATCTATGCTTCACGACTAACATCACTACGTTACAGTGAAGACATTTGCTCTAATATAGATGACAATGTTGGCATATATGAACACAAGAACTCAATGCGATATCATGATACAATGGTATAACGATACAATAGACGCAATGAAACACGATATGTAACAAATGAAATCATATAAAACAACTCAACGGGCGCTGCTTAGCACCAAGTCGGTTGAAAAATGAGTCGTATCCTTTCGTGTTCCACCTTGACGAAAGAGCACGACCAATGCCGCAGAAACTCTTGCTCCCCGAGGAAGATAAGCTCTTCGGAGAGGAACGTCTGGCTAAGTCACGCAAAGTTCTCGAGAGACACAACTGCAACGGGATACATCAATACTGAGTCATCATGAAAGGCCTTCGTGCTCGATCTGGTTACATCGTAGAGTTCGGCTGTCTATAACTAAACATTCTTGCTCTTTAATTACAAAACAAAAATACCGCTAAAAAGAGTCCCCTTTCCGTTTCGTCCTTTAACCAAACTACCACAACGTATTGGAAATGGCTGGAATAGCGCCAATTAAAGGTATACGCTGAATTCTAGAGTCACAACAGCGCTTACCAGTAGGTCAGCGTTGTTACTTAGTTTTTATTTCGTTGAATTTCCGGCCACGACGTACACATCATCGCAGAGAAATCCAGTAGAGGGGACGCACCACGCCGTACGACGACATCGCAATGTCGCAAAAAAAAAAAAAAAAACAGACATTTCGTGCTACGCTAATGGCTCAGTCAAGCTAGTTCACACTGAAACATCCGCTTTCTACAGCGACCGAAATTCCCCTGCCGCCGAAACGCAGCGTTGTTCGCACTGGACGCGCTCCGAGCCGCCGAATGTGCCATATACCACCGGGCGAACGCGGGATGGATGCGCTGTCACCCGGTTGTTGTCACGGCTCGCAAACGTCACTACGATATCCGGTAGTGTATACTTCGACGATTCGCGTACGCAGGAAGCAAGAAAAGACAGTACTGCTTGCTTTGCTGGCAAGTGGCTGTCTTGTAATGCACGAAGAGCAGAAAAAACCACCGACGCCAGCGGCGTTGGTGGGTTCGTTTTGCTCTCCAAGACCGCCACAAGCTCGGTCATGCCAACAGCAAGCTCGGTCCCCTCTTCCACGAAACACGGACGCGAAGTAGGCACAGAGTAGGTTGAACTTCCGTTGGTTTCAACATTCAGTTACGTGCACTGCGGCATAACGAGTAGGGCTTGACCGCCATTTTTCGAAATTCCTTGACTAGCGCTCCTATTGGTCCGCGGTGACCGATTCGGCGGCAGACGCCGCAAAAATCGGTCCAAGAGCGATCGGCGCGGAGAGGGCCTGTTCGGCGAATCTCGCCGCCGCCGAACCGGGTTCGGAGAACTTTCGGCGGCCGGAATGCCCAGTGTGAACACGGCCTCACACTGAGCATTCCAGCCGCCGAAAGCGAGATCCGCCGGAAGGGTTCTCCACACCGATCGCTCTTGGACCGATTTTTGCGACATCTGCCGCCAGATCAGGTCGCCATGGACCAATAGGAGCGCTAGCCGAAGAATTTGAAAAAAAAAAAAAAAATGGAGGCGAAGTCCGATTCTTTCGTCATGTCAAAGTCAAGTAACGTGCGCTTAGCAGAAATGCTCATGGAATTGGTGCACCATTAACCCGTCCTATGCGACAAACACCACCCCAAACACAAGGACAGCTTGCTAGAAGACGACTTGTAGAATTAAAGAAGAAGCGAGCTCAGATTGACTGGTAAGTACGAGTTCCCGTGCTTATGTTGCTTTGCCCGTTTAATCACGAGCACCTTGTGATGTAGTTGCGCTTCTCTTCGGAGTTGCAACGAGCGTTGAAACGCGCAATACAAAAAAAAAATGGCAGCATATCCACGGAGTGAATGATGGAGAGTGGGGCGAAGCATTCGTCCGTCCATTCGTTCTTGCTTCCGTCCGTCCATGCGTGCGTCTGTGTGACCGTCCACGCGTCCATCTGCCCATCCGTGCGTGCGTCTATTCGTGCGTCCGTCCCTGCGTTCGTCCATGCATCCGCCCCTGCAACCGTTCATGCGTCCATCCATGCATCTGTCTCTGTGTCCGTTCGTCCATCTATTCAACACTCCAAGTACCACCATCTCGCATCTTTTCATCATATATTCCCCATATAGAAGCACCGCCATCCAGCGGACACTACAAGGACTAAACGAGAGGTGGCACACGCACACTTTCTTACAGCTTGCGCTTTGGGTCTACTTCCCACCTTTAACCACCTCGAGTTCATGGTATATACTAGTTCACTGTATTCATGGCACTGCGGCCCAACGCTCGCTAAACCTTTCTAAAACCAAGGAGGTTACGCCCAGCGAGTATAGCGTAGCACCCCTTTCTTGTCAGATAGTGCTCAATGTACATGCCAATGGCTGCTAAGGGGGAATGAGAGACAGAAGAATTCGGCTTTGAGTTAACAAGTGCGCTGAGAACTTTTTATTGTTCAACAAAGCACAGGAGAAATCTCCCACCCGCACCACTTTGCAGGTCAAAATGTAACACTGGTTACACACTACGACTACGACTACGCCTACGAGGGACGAACGGGTGCCGCTTTAAGGAGCTTCGCCCCTAAAAGACTTAACTCTTCACAGGCGCACTGAAGTTCCGAGCCGCCAACAACATCCGGGCAACAGCGCATCCATCCCTTGCTCGCACTGTATAGTTGAATGTTCACTCGGCAGATGGCACGCTATGGCTATTCGGCGTAATTCGGCGTAAGGTTACCTTATAGCATATACAGTAACTTGGCGCATAGAGCTTTATAAAATTGACTAGAGGAGACTGCGGCCCTGCGATTGTTCAGCGACCATGGGAATGATGGGTATGACAAGGATTTGCCTAGTCTTCGTGCTTGCGGGCGGCGAATCGCACTTGCGGCTTCGTTTATTGCTGCGTTTTGTTTTTGTTTCGAATGAAAGAACAAACCGTTTTGAGCTTCGCGAGTTCCACTGAAATGGTTATCCCGAACTATGAACGCGACGAAGCGTAACTGCCGGAAATTTGCCGATAGTTGTTTCGTAACAAGGCAGCTCCAAGCCACACGAAGCCAGAAGGAACGTAAAGTACGAAAACTAGGCAAATCCATGTAGTACCCATAATTCCCATGCTCACTGAAGCGCCATGCGTCGCAGCTCCCATAGACATTAGTAGCAGAGTTCCTTCTAGAATATATTTAGGAAACTCTACCATCAGGCGAATTCCGCGGTGCGGTATGCGTGTCCAGTGCGAACGACACTGCGTTTCGGCGGCAGGAAAATTTCGCTCGCCACAGAAAGAGGATGCTTCTGTGTGAACTATCATAATCACCATCATGATCATCATCAGCCTCACTACATCCGCTGAAGGACAAAGGCTTCTCCAATGTTCCGCCACTCAACTCGGTCCTGTGCTTGCTGTGGCCAATTTATACCCGCAAACTTCTTGATCTCATCTGCCCACCTAACCTTCTGTCTCCCCCAAACCCGCTTGCCTTTTCTAGGAATCCAGTTAGTTACTCTTCATGACCAGCACTTATCCTGTCTACGTGCTACATGCCCGGCCCATGTCCATTTCCTCTTCTTGATTTCAACTATGATATTCTTAACCCCAGTTTGTTCCCTAATCCACTCCGCTCTCTTCTTGTCTCTCAAAGTTGTACCTACCATTATCCTTTCCATTGCTCGCTGCGTTGACCTCAATTTAAGCTGAACCCTCTGTGCAAGTCTCCAGGTTTCTGCTCCGTAGCTAAGTGCCGGCAAGATGCAGCTGTTATATACATTCGAGATAGCGGCAATCTACCTGTCATGATTTGAGAGTGCTTGCCAAATGTGTGAACTATAGGGCTAAGTAACACGCGCATTCGCGGCACGCGTCGGCAACAAGCGCTGTCGGCACGTGTTGTAATGTAAACACTGGGACTCCCCCCCCCCTTCCTCCCCTGTACCCCAATCTCTTTCACTGACGCTATTCTCTAAGCGACGCTGGCAACGCTTACGTACGTCGGCGCCCTTAGCGCAGCAATGTCACCTGTCCGTCGTCCGGCTAAGCGTCGATCGAGGCCCAAGTTGGGGGCGAAGGGGGGTGCGTGTGCGGTATCGCACGTACGCACACAGACAGAAGCCGTGCGGAATGAGAAACGATGTCCAAACAACGACAAAGTAGGGATACAAGTAAAGAAAACAACGGCAAAGAACGCCTATAAGAGAAAGGGGGGGGGGGGTAGCAAGCCTGGGACAATGTAATGAGGAGTCAAGCAGCGACCGGCCGTGCCGGCGGCGTTCCCATAACGACGCCGTACACAGCCAGGCGTCGTCAACGCGGCGATTTCGATCGGGCGCGGGCTCGCATCAAGCGTCCACCACCACCCACGCACAGACTTGGTCGGTGCGTGATGGTGTTGTTTACGATGCGAATGACGGTACTCGGGCGCTGCATGTGCCCGCCACGATTCACCGGAGAGGTAAAATAAAAAAAAATAAAAAAACCCACTTCTCCGAATTTTTCAATCACGCACACCTGGCGGCAGTGAGACGAATAGACTACGAATAAGACATTATAGGCGGCTGTATGTAAGCTGATGCTCCGTATAGGTGCAAGTTCCGGCATATGAACCACTGTCAATGATCGAAGCAGGCGTTTTTTTTTTTTTTTTGACTCGCTCACCTAGTATCGTCATTGGCATTTTTAATGACAGGAATAAAGCGCAAACGAGAGAAGCGGGGACTGGACGAACCCCTATACTTACAACTCATTTTATCCGAAGAAGAAAAAAAAGGGGGAGGGGGTACATATAGGCAAGCATTTCGTCAACGCCAATCACATGGTGTTCTTTAAAGGAGGAGGAAGAAAGTTTAAGCGGAAAGACAGGGAGGTTAGCCAGTTCTTAGACCGGCTGGCTACCCTGTGCTGGGGAAAGGAGTGAGGGGGATGAAAGATGTTAAAAAAATGTTGCGAAGAGAGAGAGAAATTACAAAAAAAATGCAACAGAGGAAAGGCAACATCAAAGAGTATAAAAACCTCTGCTTTTGCTTGTGCTCTGCAGTCTGTGCTTGTGACCGCGTTCTCGCTTGCACCTTATTCCTTGATTCCGTTGAATATGCACCAACTAGTCGAACAAAAAGTTATACTCGAATCATTAGAACTAGCATTATCATCACCACCACCATCAGCACAGCACCCCTACTCTGTTTGCCATATTCAGTCATGTCCATTCAGCTATTTTCGCGCTATCCTTGAACTGACAAATCTCCGCAAAACGGTATCGACACCTGGGACCCATTAACAGAGACCCGAGAATGCTCTTGATAATCATAATTATTGAAAATAAATTAAAATTGAAATCGACTCCGCAACGAGTAGTATACTTGTCACGAGGGGGCAACGTAGAAGCTGGTAGATCAAGTTTGACCAACCATAACCCCCTGGTATGGTTACAACACAGAAGCGGGCTACCTCATCACTTGTTTGTTCCAGTAAATAAAGCAGTCAATAAAGCATCGACCGTCATTTAGGTATCCTATACTCGGCGGGTATCTGCAAAATATGGTTCAGAAACGTAGGAACAAACAGGAAACTATCGGATGCAGCTCTCCCAGCTTCCGTGGGTCATCGCACACAAGATCAGACGAGTTATGGCACTTCATAGAATCGGGAACGACGAGGTGATTGCGATAATGCGGTAGGGGGCGATTACCTCCTCCCCCTCTTTTTTTCCTATGGATCCCACCCCTTTCCTTTACTGCCTGTCATTCCCCTCCTATCCCCGGTTAGGACAAATGAGCGGGGCCAATGTGAGCCCCAACGAACAGTACTTATGCTCTGACGGCGTTCTTGTGATGATTAACTACTAAAAAATTAGAATTAAGAACTCCCTCTCTTTCACCTGTTTTAACTTCAAGCGACCCCGCCCCCATCCTCACCCTATCCCGTAAAATGATTGGCTAGATCTGCTCCTGAATTCAGGTGTGCCTCGTGTGCCTCAACCGCATTTGCGCTAAGCCACTCTTCGACACTGGCTGTATCCTATGCAAACAAATCATACGGAAGTACGAGCAGACAAACGCGTATCTCTGTGCAACGGTGTCTAAAAAATGAACAAATAAAGGGCCAAGTGAAGAGCAGCGCAGGTCTGTCTATGCGGGGAGACCATTCCACATCGCATTCAAGGGCGACACGGAAGACGCTGCAGGCAGAAATGGCGGCGAAGACCAACTACACGGCGTGGCACACGACGATGGAGGAAGCAGGGAGAGGAGGGAGTCTCTCAAAACAATCAAAGAAACTAACAAAAGATGACCACGGTGCAAAAAAAAAAAATTCACATCACAGAACAACGCAACGGGCCCCCATTTCCAGCCGCCAGAGGGCATCATCAGCGCATCTGCACCAAACCCTACACCTTCACGGCATCGCGGGCCGCGAAGAAGAAGGCGTACTCGTATATATACAGGCGAGACACATCATGGCCGCCCCGTAACAAAAGAAGACGCGCGGACCGGCGCGTCAACAATGGGTCCTGTACACACGATACATCCTGCCTGTCTCGCCTCTAAATGTGTGCATCACTGAGGAACATATGCGGACCTCCGACGAACGTAATACATGGAAGACGACATCGGTGAACCCAGTTGCCCGTATTACCACGTGATAAAGAACTATAGTAATAAGTGCCAGAATTTTACGAGCCGAAACCACGGTATAACTACGACAACGACTGGAAAGGGATAATGAAAGCTGGTGATTTAAAAAAAAAGATATCCATAAACAGGGCCTCACAATCGTACAGTCAACAGCGAAAAATGGACTTGCCTTCTTCGAAGCCGGTACTGAAGTTCCAGCCTCAGACAAATTCACGTGCCGAAAGGTCGGCGCGGGCACACGGAAACAGTTTACTGTACGATTGTGAGGCCCTAACGAAAATTGTTAAACTGCTCTTCTTTGGCTCAACGTTGCCTTCAGCGTGATTCGCGATATCCTTAACTAAAACCTGACATTACACATAATTCAACGTAGAACCAACGTGAACACGAGCACCCGTTAAACGATTTCTAATAAAACCATACGGAGGCCTGACAGTCTTGATTGATTGATTGATTGATTGATTGATTGATTGATTGATATGTGGGGTTTAACGTCCCAAAACCACCATATGATTATGAGAGACGCCGTAGTAGAGGGCTCCGGAAATTTTGACCACCGGGGTTCTTTAACGTGCACCTAAATCTGAGCACACGGGCCTGCAACATTTCCGCTTCCATCGGAATTGTGACAGTCTTGAACTGCGCGAGGGCACAACTTATGGTGACGTCATTATGCTTACAATAACTGGCAACACAGAGAAGGAACTTGCGGATAATGATTCACGAATGACACAAACGCCCCCGACTTTTTACTTCGTTATAACGAAAGAGGAAATTTATTCCGTACGCAAAAAACGAGACGAGACTTCTTTATATTTATTTTCGCGAGTAGATGCAAGTCATCCAACGCTCTACGTCAGCGATGGGGTCGAAGCGCAGTCGGGAAGATCAACATGACGTCGATCGTTAGGCAATCACTTACGATGAGGAATGTGGGTTTCCGCAGCGTATAGATTGATTGATTGATTTGTGCGGTTTAACGTCCCAAAACCACCATTTGATTTTGAGAGACGCCGTAGTGGAGGGCTCCGGAAATTTTCACCACCTGGGGTTCTTTAACGTGCACCCAAATCTGAGTACACGGGCCTACAACATTTCCGCCTCCATCGCATTTAAATGCAGCGTATAGAATTATGATCAAAATGACCCGCCGATCCTTTTTTTTCTTTTCGCACATATTCGCTTTCTTCTTAACCGCGCACCCAATTTTAAAAGTTCTTCCTTGCTGCATGGTTAAACCACCTGCGTCAAATTTATTTTTTTTCTTGGATTTCTTTTTTAGGAAACATCCATCGAGACAAGTTTACTACAGCAGGACTGATAGTTGGGCTTGTTGGTGATACATTGTGGGCAGTATAACAGCGGACGAACTGACGGGACGAAGAGACACAAACAAGCGCTGACTCTCAACTGAAGAATTTTTTGAAATGTACAAATTATCTGAACACATACGATGTAAACACATAGAATATGCGCAGAGGGGCCTGCGAAGGATCGCGTCGACGTCATTAATAATTTTGCGCTACGGGTAACTGCGCAGGCGCGACACATTCCATGCAAACAAACATTCTACTGATCGCTGGCTGCTCTGTGCACGTTCTGTGTGTTTACATCTTATGTGTTCAGATAATTTGTACATTTCAAAAAAAAAATCTTCAGTTGAGAGTCGGCGCTTGTTTGTGTCTCTTCTCTTCGTCCCGTGAGTTTGAGCGCTGTTATACTGCCCATAAAGTTTATTACAACCTGCGCAATGAACAATCACAACAATAATACCTGGGGTTTAACGTCCTAAAACGACGATATTATTCATAAGAGACGCCGTAGTTCAGGACCCCGAAAATTTCGGCCATCCAGTGTTCTTTAATTAACGTGCGCTGACATCGCACAGCAGACGGGCCTCTACCGATTCGGCTCCCTCGAAATGCGACCGCCACGGCCGGAATCGAACCCGCGACCTTCAGGCCAACAGCCGAGCAGCCTAACCACTGCTCCACCACGGCGGACGGCCAAACTTTCTTACCTATACATGATAATTGACCGGCGTCGTCTTTGGGTTCAGCGAGGCGCGCTGCACGCTTATTGCGACACGAAGAGACTCAAAAAGACTTCGCTCGTTAAGGAGAGACACAGACACAAGACGAGGCGTCGTTCCACGCGTCCATCATCCACGCTCCCACTCCATTGTGCTCGTGCCCTTCGTTACACACGGATACGGAACGCGACACGGATACAGAACGCTACGCCCATCTTGACAGAAGAGCGCCGTCGGCCGCATATATATAGGGGCAAATGAGCCGTCCATTGTCGACTTTTAGGGGCGAAGCTCCTTATGGCGTGGCTTGTGCGTCCCTCGTAGTACGTACCCACCAGTGGCACGTATCCGAAACAGCGGTCCTTACAATGTCTGCTGGATGGGGGCATTTGTATATGATGAATACATGATGAAAAGATGTAAGATGGCTGTGCTTGGAGTTTTCTCTAGACATATGAACGGACGAACGGACTGACACACGCGCGGACGGACAGACAGAGGGGCGCACGGACGGATGGACAGACAGAGGGATGGCTTCAAAAAGAAATGGACGGACAGACAGACGAATGAACAAACGGACGGATGTACCAAGGATCACACAGACAGACGGACGCAAGAACGAATGGACAGACAGACTGACGAACGCTGCGCCCCACACCAATCATCATTAACTCCGTGGATATGCTGTGATTTTTATTTCGGTGTCGTCGCGTCTGTACTGCGAGCTGCGGTCACGAATGACGGAGGCGGTCACGATGTGTCTTACACGTTATACGGGAACACAAACGAAACAAAGTATACGAAACAAGTGATTCAGTTTCATAACTGGTAATTCACACTTTTCGCATTTCCTGCACATGGCGCTCACCTCAATATAAGCACGTGTCTGCTTCAAACACAACTTCGAGGGACTGTATACCAACCGCAAACAATCGTCTGGTCCTGTGACCGACCAAAAACGTATTAAGAGTTATGTTCGCGACCTGCTCCAGCCGACTTGTCGAACCATTTTCGTTTATCGGCTTTTTTGCGAATCTTCCGCTGTGCACATGTGTCAGTGCACGACCGCCATCATCAATATCATCATCATCATCATATACATGTTGTAAGATAACCGGCATACAGTCATAAGGATGTTTTCTTCGCTATTGAGAAATTCATTAGCGGGACGAAAGAAGTATCGAGCTAACTTTTTGCTTTCGACTTTTCATTACAAATATCTAAAACTGCAAATCAATGTATTAGCTGATGCGTCTACCTATAATAAACCCTCTAATCGGCCGATCGGCGCACCTCCATTGAGTATGAGCCACGTCCAGAGAAAAAACAACAACGACTGTTTGGTCAATCAGCTCTTCCCCCAGCGTGCGTATGTGGCACAGATACTTGGTTCTACTGTACTATTATATTGTGGTATATTGTGGATATGGGTACCGGGCCACCACGGATTATATTTGAACGAAATGGCGGAATCTTTAACAGCAGTATCCCTGAGTGGGCCCACCATACCAGTTTTGCCAGATACAGCTTACGTGACAGCGCTAAGGTTCCGAAATGCTTGTCTGCAATGGGGAATAGGTAGTTTGGATAAATTTAAAGATTTCGAGCATTTGAGGTATTGCTTGAATAAACAGTGGTGTGTATCTCGCCAGTTAGAGGTCACTAATACCAGATTGCGCTGTGCAGTTCCACAACTAAATTATTACCTTAACAAAGCTCGACTCAAGGCGTCACCACTGTGCATTTTTTGCAACGAAATTGAAACAATTGAACATTTTTTGTTATTCTGTCATCGTTACTCTTATCAGAGAAAAAGATTTTTAGTAGCACCATTACAAAAGCTAAGAATACAAGTAAATCTACCAGTGCTTTTATCACTTGGCGGCACTTCATTTGGTTACTGCCACAGGGATATATGCTCTACTGTGTTCGATTACATCAACGCAACTAAAAGATTACGATGCTAGTGAACCCTAACCTTTTCAGATCCTTAGTTTATAATTCGCAGCGATGTCTGTCAAAAACAAGAGATGGTTTGACGGCTTGCCCAGCAAAGATTTTTTGTTTATTGGTAGTATTATCTCTAAACTAATTTTTCAGATTGGCTTTCATTTCATTTTAGCTGCATTTAAGTATCCTGCCGCCCGGTTCTCGGTCCATCCCCCTCTGTGGGTGGAGCGCCATCCATCTGAGGTCATCAGCATCAGCATATTGTGGTCACAGTACAAACATGATCATCATCACCTTCATCACCGACGTTCCAGGGAAATATTGGGTGGGATGACGGACGTGCAGCCGTTTCCCCCGGACGGCATAGACGACGTGTTTCAGGGCCAGCAGCCGTACTGGCCGGCCGAAGGTCCGGCCCGACCGAGCACGGGAAAGCTTCCGGACGTCGGCAGTGCGGCCGCCTACCCGAGACACGGAGGTCAGTCGTTTCGGTCTTACCGCTGTGACCCGGTACACTATAGCATAGAAGCGTGGCAGCTTGGGTTGTTGGTATGACATGACGATAGTTATTAGCGCGGGAACAGAACGACTACACAAAAACAGTCCTCCGTGTCGTCCTTGTCGTCGTTCTGTTCCCGCGCTATAACTATCGTCATGACACTATAGCAGCGATGTCCTAGTATATACACTCTTCATCATCTCCTGGTTAAACACTGGCTATATCCAGGAAACCAAAGGAAGAATGTCTGGTTTCCATGGCTATATCCAGGAAACCAGGGGGAAAAATGTCCGCTCCTGGCTACCTGGAGAAGTCCAATCGAAACCCGATTAAGAGCTAATACCTACAGTCGACCCACACGCGGAGTTCGAAGTTACGAGTGAAACAGGCGATAACTTTCATTTTGGTTGCCGGCAGAACGGTTGTGGGGGCCAACGTCGCCTAGACTGCGGCCAGAGGCTCTTAGGCTCTGGCTGCTCCGTCGGCCTGCCGGACGGCCATGAGTTCGTCATCGGGACTCGTGCTGAGCAGCACAGTGTCCTAAGTGCTTCCCATTCGGACCTTTTCGGCCTTCTCGGGGGCGCCTATTGGCATGCGCAAATATTACGATCTGTAGGTGGGTCACTTCTTGACAAAATTTACATTTGGTCGAACGTTCTTCTGGATTAAAGAGATTATACGTCAACGTGGTTGGATACATATTGGCTTGGCGAAGGCGCCATGTCATCGCCTGCTGCTTATTGAGCGCGTGATAGGCGAGTGATGGGGGTGCAGACCCCCTCCTTCGCGGACCCTCCCCAGCCGATACACTATGAATCTATTCAGAAGCAAGAAAAGAAAACCCCGCAGGGTTCCTTATGCATTTGCGCATAGAAGTACTCTGCGTACTCAGCTTTCCACGCCTAACGTCCTTCTGCAATGCCTCACCTAACGTCGTTCTGCAACGCAGATATGACCCATATTATATGGCAATGCACAAAGGTCACAGTAATATACCCAGAGGAAAATATAAAACCAAACCTTCTCGAGGAGCGTTGGCTAAGTGCGCTGACTAGCTCAGATCTGCACGACCAACAGTGGGCTATCCAGCGGGCCCGGACAGCGGTGCAAAGGCTATAGTATACGACTCACCGCACAAAACATCCGGGTGGCCTGAGCCCGGGCCGGTAACCCTACAGTTTTTTTTATTATTTGTTTTTTTCAATAAAGTTTTTTTCATCCGTCCATCATTATGCAGGTCGACCAGAAGCTTCGCTTTTAGACCAGCCTTAGCGGCCCAACTAGTCCAAGCTTCCGCCTTTTTTTTTTTAGGACTAATTAACTCACGCGACTACAGTCGCACCTGTGAACGAGCCTTGATTAAGAACTGCCTTATTATTCTCGCGACAACGCACACAAAGGCCATAACCCCATAGCAGTGCATGTGGTTAATGCCCAACGGCAGAGTTCGACACCGGAACGCGAAGCAGCGACGGCCCGAGGTCCGCCGAGGAAGGGGACGACCGGCCTCCTCCGCCCCCCCAGAGGCCGCCACCGTGGGGCTTCTACGGTTTCGTCGGCGCGCTGGCGCTGGGCGCTATCCTAGCAGGAGCGCTGCTGGGCAACTCGCTGAACGACGTGGCCGGCGCACAGGCCCTCGCTAGGAGGGGACCTGCTGCGGACGAGGACGGCTCCACCGTGGGGGCGAACGAAGACACGACCACGGCGGCCAGGTACATGCAGGTGGCCACCAACGCGACGGCCACCACAAAGCGGAGCAGGTACGCACGTCTTCGCGGTTTGGGACTTTAGAGCAGCGAAAGACCGAGACGAAAGGATACAAGCACAGCGAGCAGCGTGGTGCTAGAGGCCTTGTCAGGTGACTCATGATGGAACCTTTCGTCTCTTGCATTACTACAATCATGTATTGTCTAACAAATAAATGAATAAAATCAAAAAGTACCTTGAAAGGAGAATATTGCGCTGCGCTTTCAGTAACATTTGCTGGCAGGCTGGCTAGATTTACGTATTTGACGGATTAAACAGCAACAAACGTAGCACGAAAACATGGCTTGTTGAAGTCAGCACTCCTCAACTAACACTATGGTTGATTGCAAGTCAGCAGTCTACCGTGTGCATAAGCGTGCGCAGGGTTCCCCATCAGGAGGAGCGAAAGTTCGTCGCAGCACCCCCCCCCCCCCTCCATATTATGTCGATGTACGGGGCCGACCACCTAACACCGTGGGACTGACATTGCACCCGCCCCCTCGAGTGACAGAACCAACCTCCATATCATGTCAATGTGTGAGGCTGACATTGCCACCCCCCCCCCTTTTTTTTTAGGCAATATGGGGGCTGGGGCGGCTTATAAGCTTTTTCGCAAGACACCAGTATACTGCGGCGAAGGTGACCAAAGCGTTCCGCAAGTGGTCAGAAAAATTTGAAACCGATGTACTAGGCTATCATTGTTACTTGTTTTGACGATGACGCTAGCGCTATTTTCGGAAAATTTACGGGCGCTCCGACGCCAACCTACATATCGTGTCAATGTGTGAGGCTGACATTGCTTCCCCCTTTTAGACGACTAGAGGGTGGGCGCGACGTATACACTTTTCCGCAAGACAGATGTATACTGCGGCGAAAGTGACTGAAGCATTCTGCATGTGGTCAGAAAAAATTGGAACCGATGTACTAGGCTATCATTATTACCCTTTTTTCTTTTTTTGACGATGGCGCTAGCGCTCTTCTTCAGAATATTTACGGGCGTTCCCATAGATACTGGTTGAAAGAGATCAAAATTCAAGAGTCTCCCGGACAAATCAGGTTAGTTGGAAGACTTCTTGCAAGACGCAAAGGGACACAGCGTACGGGACACACATCAAATTACCTAGACGTTTTCTTATGGTCAGCACTCAGCTTAGTTGCAGGCAAAAAAAAAAAATAAGTTACTTGCTGTTTCCTTCTTTGTTCCTAGGCCACACCTGCGTCGTTTGTTGAAGGTGGATTGCCAATTGTAGCCCATCCCCTAACCTCGGTAGTACAGAAAGCCGAACTAGTTGGTACGAATGCACTGCAAGATAGCGCAAACAACACACAGAAACACAGACTGAGTCGTCCGTTTCACACGTGTCCCTGTGCGTTACTGGTGCTGTTTTACAACGCTCAAACCACGCTTCTCCTGTCGATTGCATTGTTACTCCCCCTTCCACTAAGACTTTCTGCGTCTCTCGTAATATCGTTACAGTGCCTATGGAACCACCTTGAGGTCAGACCAAAGGACGATATCGATTGACGGCGTCATCCTGTGACGTCATTTGAATTTTTAGGCGAGACCAGCCTACTGACACACACACAACAGCATTTATTTAAAAAAAAAGTGGTTGATCGCGGATGGGGACCTTCTTCCCAGGCTCCGCTGGCTACAGCGGCTACGCGGGCCTGACCTATAATAGCCAGTCGGCTGGCCAGTGTCCATTCAGGGAGTCGCGCCTCTCACGGCCACGTTTGTACTGGGTGCCAAAGACTCGCACGAATTAACGACTACCCAATGACTCGCGCGACCTAAAAACCACCATAAAGAGTGGTGTGACCTAAGGACCAGCATGAAGACTAACGTGACCTAAATACCAGCCTAGAGACTAACGTGACCAAATTAATATGTGGTGTTGAACGTTTCAATACCACTGTATGATTATACGAGACGCCGTAGTGGAGGGCTCCGAAAATTTCGACCATTTGGGTTTCTTTAACGCGCACCCAAATCATAGCACACGGGCCTACAGCATTTTTCGACTCCACCGAAAATGCAACCACCGCAGCCGGGATTCGATCCCGCGACCTACGGGTTAGCAGCAGAGTGCCTTTGCCACTAGACAACCGCGGTGGGTGACCAACGTGACCTAAAGACCAGCCTAAAGACTAACGTGACCTAGAAACAAGCATAAAGACTAACGTGCACCAAAGACCAGCTTCAAGACTAACGCGCCCTAAACATCAGCCTCAAGACTTGCGTGACCTGAACACCAGTCAAAAGATTAGCGTGACCTAAAGACCGACCTACAGTTTCACGTGGCCTAAAACTTTTTTTACTTTTCGTGCTGGTCTCGTGAAAGTCTCGCGATCTCTCGCGCTGTCTCGCAGTCTTGCGCAGCTCTCGCGCATGGGGGCGACAAAATTGCAGTCTATAAGGCTTTTAGCCGTAAGACAAGTAAAATTGAATCAATCGCGTCAGTACCATTCTCGTTAACGCCCAGGGCAACAACCATCAAGGCCGCCGATGCGGAGCAGACCGGAACGGCGAAGGCGAGCGCCGACGAGGAGGAGTCGGAGGAGCCAGAGGAGACGACGGCGACGTCCACGCGAAAGCCGAAGAAGAAGAAGAAGAAGGCCAAGCCGGCGGCCAGGCGCGCCGCCGCCCCCACCATTCGTCGGCGAAAGACTACGGTCAAAGACGACGACTGACGCCACCGTCAGCACTGGGTGGTCTGCTATTCATATGGTCCTTCTGTGTCAGTGTGTCAAAAAATAAACGCCATTGCCTCACCGAAACCTGCGTTCGGGTGCAAGTTTATACGGCTTGGTACCAAACAAGTTGTTAATAGTACCTGCTGTCACTTTGTTGATTGCGTAATTGTATATTTTTTTATTTTTATTTTGTTCCCGCTCATTGTTGCGGTTGTTTTGTGGACGTATTTGCGTATGTTCTCGCATTCTTTTATTTGCTCTGCCCGCTCTTGCCAAAGGCCTTTTTTCAAAGGCTGGCAGTAAATCTGAAAATAAATAAAAAAATTTGTCGTTTCAGAAACTGGGGGAATAAAAGAAAAAAAATCGCGTACGCATACACCTTTATCTCGTGTATTTATGAACGAATGATGGCGGAATCAGCGACATTTTAGTTTTGCGAGAACATTTTATCATTCCAAAGTATTGCTTCGCTTCAGCGTTCGTTTAAACGGAATGGCGAGGAACTTCACCATGGCTGTCAAGTAAGGTGCGAGGGGCAAGGAACGATTCGGCAAAGAGCCGACGCCCGATACGGCAGCTTTGCTCGTGACTTTGCATGCGTGCGTAATACACGCGCCACCAGCCGGTACTACACACGCATACTTCGCCGATAAATTGGCGCGTAATATCTACGGGGTTAAACGACCCCAAAAGCACGACGTGATTACGAAAGACGCCGTATATAGTCGAGAGCCACGGAAAATTCCGACCATCTAAGGTTCTTTACAGTGCGCTGACACAGCACAGTACACGAAACCCCATCCTTTCAGCTCCGTCGAAAAGCGACCGCGATCGCCGGAATCGAACCTGCGACCTTCGTTCGGCCCAGCAGTTGAGCGTCTTAACCGCTACGACACCGCGACGGACGCTAGGCTCGGCGCTTAAAACGAGGCGTCAACTGCAAAAGTGAGTCGACAAGCGGCAAGGGAAAAAAAAGTGTTCCGACGAAAAACGGAGCGGTCGCGCTCAGCTCCTCAAAAAAAAAAAAAAGGCAACGGGACCTCGGCAGCGGGGGCAGTGGAGGGGGGGGGGGGGGCATACGCCACTATAAATCGAGACCGATACATTATTCAGTGGGCCGCCGGCCGGCCAGCCTCGCGAGGGTTTGAAACCGTAGGAAGCCGCAGGCCTCGCCAGCCGCGTGCTCTCTACAAACCACCGTCCCGGCGTCTTCCCTTCTTTTTTTGTTTTTCTCCTACCCTCTTCTACATAATGCCAACGATAACGCGGGACCACCAAAAAAGCAGCCTCCGACTCGCTTGCTTTCTCATTGGCCGCCACCGCCGCCTCAGAACAGAGCCAGAGCGGTCTGCCTTGCCCCCCTCCCCGTCGGCGATTCGCGCGACTTTATCATATTTCGCCGCGGTCATTCGTTGTTGTCCTTGCCTCGTTTTTGTTTCAGTTTAGAAACGCGCGGCACGCCGCCGTATAGTCATTTTACTCCAAAGACAGCAGCCCCCCTGCTTACCCCTCCTCCTCCTCCTTTTTTTAGGCTTCACAACGTCCACGTCTGTAGAGGAGGAAGAAGACGAGCAGATTCTACTCGGGACTCGAAGCCCTTCCTCTTCTTCGGTGGCGCGTGCTCCGTGAAGCACCGTTTTTAGGTGGACGGAAAAGATTCATCTTTCCACCCACACAAGCGCGCCGAAGCGTCAGCTGCGCGCTTGTGCCGTCAGTGGTGTTAGTTTACGCAGTTTTTTTCTTTCTTTTTATTTTGTTATTGCTTTCATTCGCCCTATGTGTCCGCAGTTTCCTCCACTCCCATTTTTTTTTTTACCTTTACGTCACACTCTCGTGAGAAACGAGAGAAAGCGAGAGAGAGACAAAAACGTAGTAAATAGGGGGAGTTGGAAACTATGCAAAATAGAAGGCGCAATTTTGGTATTGTTTTTTTATTCCGCCTTTGTCTCTGCAATCTCCGCAATTTCACCCTCTCCCATTTTCCCTCTTAGGAGAGTACGGGATACTGACTTCGCAAGTGAACACAAGCAGGCACAGCTCCTTGTGTTTTTTTCTTTTTATTACATTGTTGTCATTATTGTTTTAAAGCTGTGAAAAAAATATAGCGCCTGTTTCTCTATCCACCAATCGTTTTATCTCACAGCCGTTTGTGACGAGAGGACGCGAAAGCCACTCAGCCGGATGGATGCTCGTTTATATACGGACGGATAAGGAAGCAAGGATCGAGTGCGACGTTTTCACGCAGACGTAGAAACAAGCGAGCGAGCGTACAAAGGGCATATATAAATAAAAATGTACATGCACGCTCACCGGCAGTCGCCAATGCCGAAGTCATCGGTCAAAGTGGCAAAGTGGCGGAGCCCGAGTGACACTAGCGGAAAACTGCGCCAACCAGAGAGAGGGGGGGCCTTGACCAACGGGCAGCGGCGGTGGCAGCACCACTCGGTCAACAAGGCCGCCAGGAAAGCCGGAAACGAGCCAACAGTCGCATATCGCTACACATTGCGAAGAGCGCTTCGCACATGGAGACGTCGAAGAAAAAAGTGCCTTGCCGCTCTACATGAGCCGCGCTTTCTTTTCTTTCTTTCTCCGCTTTTCGTTTTTTTTTTTTGACGCCATGTTGTATCGTTTTCAACTCGTTCTCTTCGATCATTTTTAAACGTTTTGAATTCCGCTCACCCAACAGGTCTCACATGGCCGTGGATGCGTTGCAAAGTCGGCTTTCTGTTGCTTGAAGAATTGCTGTCTGGAATACTTTACGGTTACTTGTTTTTATCGAAGGTGTTGAGTGTGTGAACGAAAACAAGAAAAGGAGGCAGAAAGATAGGGAAACGAAATAGTGCGATGTATTGCAGGACATCCCGAATTACGTAAGTAGTCTCCAGTGTTTATATATAGAGAGGAACATCTTTATTATTATTATTATTATTATTATTATTATTATTATTATTATTATTATTATTATTATTATTATTATTACTGCAATTGAGCCAGGAGCACAGGGGGAACCTCTTGTCCGGGGTCCCTAATCCGACGATGCGCCTAGTCCGTTCAAATATGGCTCGGAGGACATGAGGGGGTTTTTCGCAGAGAGAATCGTCACACAGCTTTTTTTTGCGCAAGGAGTAGAAGAGAGCTCGCGAGGTACCGCAGAGCTTTGCGGTAAGCTCAATCGTGGCATGGAAGATTGAGGGAGACCTGCCCCAGCCCCAACAACGGCCTGCCTAACAGTGTTGGGATAGAATCGGTTCACAGAAACGTCTAACAAGGTTTTAAAAAGCGCGCTTTTGTGTTCCTATAAGAACAAAGTCTGATGTACGCGAAAGGGGCATGCTGAGTATCTTGTAAGTGTAGTAAGGGTCAGTGGAATGGGGCACACCAATGGGCTACCACGGAGTCGGCGAGACGACACTAGCGCTAACTATGAACAAATGTTCATTTCAAACAGTAAGAGAAAGACAAGACACAGCACTGGGTAAGCTGGGTGAACAATATATTCAGCTTTTCATAAACGCCTCCCTGGGCGCCGCCATAGCCCTCCTTGGGCTGTGCAAATTGGCGCGTCCCCTCGAAAATGCACTGGCAACGCTGCGCCCTTAGCCTTTGTATTCCCGCGCACAGCCCATCATGGCGGTGTTTTTTTCCTTCCCGCAAAAAGGTGTATAGTTACGCGTTTATCGCGTCTGCAGTCGTTCGCACGCGGCACGATTCGTATTATCGGGAAACACGGGAGAGCGCCATCACCCGTACAAGCATAACATTAGCGTCTGGACCAGAGTATACACTCACCCACTGAACTCCCCCGGAGCAACACCCTCCAGACTAGCTGAGGCGTCTTCGCTCCTCAATGACGTCATCACACCACGACGGGTACGGTCGGGCGCATTTTCAGAAATGTCCATTGCGACGCACTCGCTAGTGTGGTGGTGGTAGTGGTTAGAAGAGGAGAAAGGCACCTAATTTCTGCAGCCCGGTCGGGAGCACGGCACAGTGCCTAACGCTAGTGTACTGCGCTAGTGTACTGCGGTTTGCGAATGCATTCGTTCCCCCGCCGCGGTGGTCTAGTGGCTAAGGTACTCGGCTGCTGACCGGCAGGTCACGGGTTCAAATCCCGGCTGCGGCAGCTGCATTTCTGATGGAGGCGGAAATGTTGTAGGCCCGTGTGCTCAGATTTGGGCGCATGTTAAAGAACCCCAGGTGGTCGAAATGTCCGGAGCCCTCCACTACGGCGTCTCTCATAATCATATGGTGGTTTTGGGACGTTAAAACCCACAAATCATCATCATCATCAATGCATTCGTTCATGCTGTCTCCCCGTTTCCCGAAAGCGCCCACAAAGCAGCTGCGCTGTAGTGCGGTGACGTAAGGGCTGCGAGAGGAATATACGAAGAGGCCTTGGCAGTCTTTAGAGGGGAGCAAACTGTAACGGCGAAGAATTTAGAGGAAGAAGCCGACAGACCTATAGACTTAATTAGCTCAATAACGCTCAACAAGTACCATTCTCCTGGTCAGGTCTTTTTATGGGCCCATCCCCAAGTAGAAACGACACCTGGCTCTAGCGAAATGTTTCTTCCTCGCCTTCACTACCCTTCCCGCAGGCGCTATCTCCTCCTCGCCGCTCATTTCTTCGTAAAACACACGCACAATGTCCGCACTTGGCGCCGAGGCTATCAGAACTTGGGCCTTTTCGGCTACACGCTGTTGTATCCGCTTGCGCAGTCAAAACCGCGCAAGACGAAGGGAAACCGGTTCATCGCAGACGATTAGTTACGCGAGACAAGGCCGAAACCGGCGGGAGGTGGGGACAGTGAACGACTGATATCCCTCCTAAACTCTCATTTCCTCCCGACCTAAAAGGGCGGCAGTTTGGGCTAGTTGGTATGACGTGACGATAGTTATAGAACGAAAACAGAACGACGACACAGAGACAAGAAGGACAAGACAAGAAGAATTAACTTTTATAGCGCTCGTGTCCTTCGTGTCCTTCTTGTCTCTGTGTCGTCGTTCTGTTCTCGCGCTATAACTATCGTCCTCGTGACCGTCACTAGAATAGGCTGCTGGCATGACGACAGTTAGAGCGCGAGAACAAAACGACGACACAGAGACAAGAAGGACAAGACAAGAAGAATCAACTTTTATAGCGCTTGTGTCTTTCGTGTCCTTCTTGTCTCTGTGTCATCGTTTTGTTCTAGCGCTATAACTATCGTCATGCCATACAAACTAGCCCAAGCTGCCACACTTCTAAGACTGCTGGTGTCACACATTGCGCCGAAAATATTGCAAACACCTGCGGAGCCCTTTAAAAGCTGAATCAGAGGCTGTTCAGAAAGCAACCCCTGGTTACAATCAGGCACACACCGCCACCAATGTATTGATAACGGCAACACATCCACGCAGACAGCAGCCATGTCTCACAGCTGCCCGGTGCGCGGGAAGGGAACATGTGCGGTTCAAGCCCTTCTCCGCTGTCACCCTCTCGAATAGGAATAGAAAAAACCGAGCGGAGCATATGTTCACAATGCCATTCCTCCCCTCCTCATCTGCACAGTGCGATCTCTCCCTTGCTGATCCGTCCCTCCTCTACGACGCGCTGGAGCGAGGGGGCCCTGCATGCGTACCAAACAGGCTACGCAGCGCTGTAGCCAGGGCAGCGCTGGCTGCTGCATGCGAGAGTAGCTCCATTTCGAGAACCATTTCGCACGTGCAGATCTCGTCACCCCGGACAGAAGAGGAGGAGGAGGAGGAAGAGGGAGAAGAAAGAAAAGGAAGATGAAGATTCGAATGGACATACCGTGTCTGCGCACCACGTCGTCCACGCCGACTTGAAGCTACAGGGTATACGTCGCCGCCAGACGCTATTCACGGCGTCTATACACTGCACAGCGTTCTTTGCCAGGTGTTCCATTCTGCACTAGTGCGGAATGGCACGGCATGGCGTACCCCTCCCTCTCTAGCCGCGGCGTGCGCTCGCTTCCTTTTCAAATAACGCCCCCGCGTGTCACCCAAGAATGAAAGGACGAATCTCGAAAAGGAACCAAACGAAAAAAAAAAGATCAGACGGGACAACGGTGGGGACATCATCAGTGTCTATACACCACCAGATTTAACCGTTTTAGCTAGGCACCGTTGCTGGCCTCACGCGCGCGCATGTATGTATGTATGTATGTATGTATGTATGTATGTATGTATGTATGCATGTATGCATGTATGCATGTATGTATGTATGTATGTATGTATGCATGTATGTATGTATGTATGTATGTATGTATGTGTGCGTGTGTGTATGTTTGTATGCGTGTATGTATGTATGTATGTATGTATGTATGTATGTATGTATGTATGTATGTATGTATGTATGTATGTATGTATGTATGTATGTATGTATGTATGTTTAAGCAGCACGCACTGTTGGGCTAGTTGGTGCACACTCACTCGAAAAACGTGTCGCAATGTTACGAAAGAAAGAGAAGAAAGAAGGGACGTGTCGCTATTTCCGTCCCTTCTCGTTCGGAACGTTGCACCACGTCTTTCAAGTATGTATGTGTAAGTACGTAAGTACATGCATTCGCACGCATGTGCGTGTGCACATGCACATTCATACGGTAGGACGGATGTGCTTCTTAGAACATACAGAACGGAAAGCGTACCATACCCCCCCCCCTTCCCTTCATCCGTGTCTCCGTGTTTGAAACGTGTTCGAACAAAACGCCACGTACTGGCGAGCAAATGCACGCGATTGAACCAGACGGAGGCGTTGAGAAATAAGAAAGAGAGCGAAAGGAAAAACTCGTCGCGGAAGTAATGGAACTGATCGACGACGACGCTCCCCATCCTCCCGAAGTACAAGAGGGGGATCCTTTTGTTCTCCGAGAGCCATTCAGCGCTAATTTGCGATAGCGCGGCGCCAAGCTTCGGTATGCATTCGATCGTCGGGGAAAGACACACACTTGCTTGGCACACCCGAAATGCTTTCAGCCTGGGAGAGAGAATGGGGAGTGGAGGGGGCACTGGCGCAATGTTCGCGCAGAACGGGAGAAGAAAAAAAAAAAAAAAGGAACGCAGGGACAGTCGTCGAAGAGTGCGCGTGTCTCAATGCGATCCCATTAACCCGGTGTCCCGCTATTCTGTTTCTCGCGTTCACGTTTTTTTTTTTCCTTTTTTTCTTTTTCGTGCATAAGTGTAAGAACAAATGCGGCCAAGTGGAAAGCGCCCGCCGAGAGCTCAGCGAGCTAGCGATACGGAACCCTGCAGCGCAAATGAACAGTGTTCTTTGCGGGCGCGGAGATAAAGGGAGAAACAATGTGCAAGGAGCAATTAGGAAATCCTTCAGCTGCGTGTATCGATACGATCGTGACAGCCACGAAAAAATTTGACACGTGGATGGACAAGTTATACTTTCTTTGAAAATAGCAACTACAAGGGACGCTCCAGGGGAAGTTTCGCCCTGAAGTGTGGGATTGGGCTAGTTGGTAATGTATTATTGAACTTCTCAGCGCAAAAAACTTCCGACAAGTAACACAAGAGACGAGAACGAGCGCAGACTTTTCTACTAAATTTATTACTACTACGACGCACAAATATATGTAACAAAAAAGACGATAGGATCACTTGCTTACAAAACACAAAAACAAAAAAACACTAAACCAAAAGTCAAAACAGACTGCAAGAAACCACGTGCTCACCCCGGACCATCAAGTGTCGTCTTTTGTGTTACTTGTCGGAAGTCTTTGCGCTGAGAATTTCAAGTTTTGCCGTCGCCGTTAGGATCCGCATAAAAGGTTGGTAACGCCGCCCTGCGCATCGCATGCTCCACACGCGAGTGGATGCTTGCGAGGCCAGTCCACAAAACGTGTCGGCCGTCTTTCACGACGCGAAAAGTGAACGGTGGAAGGGAGTTAGTGTTAGAATTTCGAGACAGAACATGCATTGAACCGTAGTCAAACAGGAACTCGCCACCGGTGGTGTCCGAACTCACAATTCTCTCACTATAAGTACTCTAAAATTGCTGAAAATTAAATGTAGTACTGCCGTAGCCATGGCGGGGTTTTGTGGGGTCCAACATCAATCCTCCATACCTAACATTTCCGCATTTATTATGTGAATGTATATACACACCTACAAACCAAACCAATTGATTTGATTGATTGGTATGCGGGGTCTAACGTCCCAAAACCACCATATGATTACGAGAGACGCCGTAGTGGAGGGCTCCGGAAATTTCGACCACCTGGGGTTCTTTAACGTGCAGCCATATCTGAGCACACAAGCCTACAGCAACAAACCAAACCACGATCATATATATATATATATATATATACTCGTATAAAGAGCAATGGGAGCTCGCACACCTTCCCCCTTCTCGTCGGCTACGCCCCCAATATACTATGTCCTACTTAGGCAACATTCTGATGTCAGAATATTCACAGATTATCCACGGAATATACAAACTTCATGCTCATATGTGGGATTACGAAGACATGGCAATAGTTATAGCGCGAGAACGGAACGACGACAGAGAGACAAGAAGGACACGAGCGCTGCCACACTTCTCAAATTATAAAGACGATGGACATCGACAAGTGGACACAGTCATGCGCTACAAAGACGTCTCCGTGTCAAGTCACGCGTCTCTGCTTCGTCTTTCCGTCGCCGCTCGCCAAAAGCTAAAAATAATAACTAAAACAAGGGGGGGGGGGGCGGATGAGAAGGGGGCTTAACGGGCTCTCGCGTTTCACGTCGACAAGCGGGGCCCCACAGCACGACGCCGCCGACGCCGGTGTCACCGCAGCGGGGGTGAAGCGCTAATGACGGAGCCGAGCGCTGCTGCTGCTGCACTCATCGCCCAAAAACAGCCGCTGTGTTTGCCACAGGCCCGGGCCGAGGAAAGAAGGGGACGGGGACGACACATGTGGCGATGATGAGCTCGCTGCACGGGTGTATACGCTGCAGGTGCGCCGAGAACTCCGGCGAAAGAGACTTCGCAAAAAAAAAAAAAAAATACGGCGGGAAACACGAACGTCACCAGTCGTCTACGTGCGTCGTCCTCCCCGAGGGAAGAGAGAACAATGCAATGACAACCCAACCGATCTACGGCGGTGTTAACCACCTCATACGGAAGGTGCTTAACCCTCGCTAGTATACAATGTATCGTCGCTGTAATTTTTGTAAATATTGCTCACGTGTGGGAACCGAAACGTGGCCCTGGTCCTTGACCCTGGTTAGTCCGTGGCCCTGGTTAACCCCGTGATACCGGTGTCATACCATCTCTTGCAATCGGCTCTGATACGGATCGAGTTTCCCGATCGTGATTACCTCTTTTACGCAAACTGCGGAAGGGGGTGTTGCGACCGGGGTTTCCAGACACCGGGGGTCCGGGATGAAGTTGTCGAGGCAGGAGGAAGAGAGACTTGAAGAGGGTTTATTTACAATATATACATTGCGAACTCCCTACACGGTGAGCCCTCAAACGTGGCAGGCCTCTACATGACTCCTAACATAGCGCTACATGGTGCTTGGTTCTACATGGTTCTGCTCGGTTCTGCTCTGTTCTCTTCTCGAAAAAGCACCCCGAATGAGCCGTGGGGGCTCATTATAAAGGGTCTGTCCTCCCCAGATCCCTAGATCGGGGACCGCGTACAGAGGGCACCGTCCAACCACGGATCACACATTACCCGCGAGGGTGACGAGCACGCACGGTCCACGTGAACGTTCAAAATTGAAGCGTGGTCACTGCACGGCCATGTGGCACGAACGTGGCTCCTCCTCGTCAAGGGGTGTCGCTGGGCGAGGGGTCTGAAGTTGATGACTGCATCCATCGAAAGGGCCGCCGTAAACAAGCTTCAAATGGTCGCCGAACGACTCGTTCAATTAGCGGGACGATTTCCGGCCGCCGCCGCCGCCGTCATCTTCTAAAGAAGAAGCTGCACTTGTGGTCTCCCGAACTGCTCACGGTGTCGTGGCGGCAAGACGCCGCACCCTCCGGCCAGGGGGGAACAATACATGGCGGACACAGGCCGCCAACCCGTTTGGCGACTAAAAAGGAACATCAAAAGGAACGCCGATCCATTGTCAGACCTGGCGCCGGTCCTAACAGTAGGCAGCCGGTCGTTCGGTTACTTGTTTGAAGATTAAAGGAGCGCCGCTCCCTCTTCAGCTCCGGCGCCGGTCACAACAGCTCGTCCGCCGGCGGGAGAAGCGACCTGAGGGTGACCAGCTGCACAGGTTGCTCGAAGTGTCGCTGTGTAGTGCTGTCTTCCAGGCCACTGCTGATGACGCTCAGCCAAGGACTCTTTCCCTCTCGTTCCTTGTGGCTCCCCTCTGGGAAAAGCATTCATACACACCACCACAGGCACGGGAGAGCACCCTGCCCGCACTGAGACACGTCGAGTCCGACAAATTATCCAAAAGCAACCTTACTTAAGCAGTATTACCAAACACAAAGCAGCAATCGGGACGTTTCTCTGAGGTTTCACCAAAACTCCTAATCCCGATCCGATAATAATCTTCCCATCAAACTGCTTTCAAGAAAACTAATTGTCAAGTGATGCGCTCACCGTGGCATACCCGAGTGCTTGCGTGAGTAATCCGCCGTAACCCACCAGGTATCATACTCATAAAATAAAGCATTTTACTTCACGCTATCTTTTAGTTCCCGAAATTTAGTGCCGCCAAAGCCAGTCGTCAATTCCTTTTGAGAAGACGAAAGCATAACTGCCGTGCTGCACCTGCATTAGGAACATCTTTATTATACATCCGCAAACGCACATCACAGTGCTCCTGCCTGGATGAGATACCACCTAACCGTTCCCTTGCTGTTGCCACTTTCACAAAGCATACATATAAACTCACGAGCTAGCTTTTCTTACACACCGGACACATGCGAACAAAACATTAAATGAACAACAAAAAAAGTTTTGCATGAATCCTGAAAAATCTCGCAAGCAATAACTTTGCGTCTCTACGCTCAGTCATAATTAGTTCATAACGTTGCTCCTGCTCATTTACACGTATCTACCATGACGCAGGCTCCTATGCGTGTCGTTTATGCAATCGCACAACGCTTACCTTAGCTAAACGTACAACGCCCAAGAAATGAACAAAACCAAAAATGTGTTACCTAAACACTATTTGGTAGACGAGATTCTTAAAAAACACATTAAAATCCAAAACAACTTAAACAGTCAAAAGCAAATTTCAAAACAAAATAAATCCACTAATGACCATCGTCAAAAGCTCACGGATGTCTACTCCTTTTTGGGACTAACGCGCGGTGTCGCGTCCTGTGGGTCTTTCTAGGCGAACGGGAAATGGAACAATGGCAAAACCCATTCGCTTCGCCTCCGACCCCCGCAAAGCTCTGCGCTGACAACCTGCGTTCTTACTCCCGCTGAGTACCTCGCACTCCCGCAGTCCATCAAACATGCCGTCGATAGAGCGACGAAAGGGTCTGCCTTTCTACCCAACGTGCTTTTTTTTTTTTTTTCGTTTTGTCCGGCGGCTCGGACGCATACAAACCAACTCCGGTGCCGATGACAAACGCCTAATTCTGTACGCTCTAATGCGTGTCACTATCCTTCCAATAGATCTATACAACGCATATAGGCTACCAAAATGATAGAGCGCTAACGAAAACAAAGTACAAACGAGTTATTTACAAAATCACAAAAACAAACAAAATGTTCCTTTCAACAGTCCCGAGTCGACGTTTTCCGAGAGGCTAACAGCTGTTCGCAACAACTCTGAGTCGAACTCGCGGTGGTCGCGCCCGGAACGATTTTCTCGAGAAGCGGGGTCTACAACACGCGTCAATCGCCCTGCTACCGAACCCCGCGACGTTCCTCGAAGCCGACTTGCTGTCGCTTCCTGCCCCTCGAAAACCACCGACTCTTTTGCCCCGCACCCCGTCCAATGCACCGCGAGAACAACGGAAGGGTCTCTTGCCCTTCGACCACTTACGCACACAATGCGCTTCTCTTTTCTTTGTTCTCTGGCCGCTTGGACGCTTGCGATACGGCAACTTTCTTGAAATTTCGCTCCGCCATTTGAATACATTCCTCAAACGCGTCGCGATTTTTGCCTGCCTGTTTTTACGGCGCTTTCTCCGTTTTGCACGTCTCTTGGTGCCGTCTACGGAGCCTTTCGCCCATCTCTGATGCTCACCAGCACCCACATGCTCATCTGATTTTTCGCGCGGACTGTCTGGATAATTGCCTAGCAATCTATCCTTCAAACACTGCCGCGTACGATGCGCTTTTCTTTTCCGGCGGTTCGGACGCATACGATACAGACCCGTCAGAGATGACAACGGCACTTTTCTCGCGATTTTACCACGCCGTTTGAAACCCTTACTCAAACGCGTTGTGCTCATCTCGAGCTTTGCCTTTTTGTTGCCCTTCGGACGCTTTCTCCCCTGTGCACGCTTCTTTGTGCGGACCTGGGAGCCTTTCGTCCTACTCTGACGTTCTTCATCACCGATATGCTCCTCCGCCATCTCGCGCGCCCAGTCCTGATGATTGCCTATCAGTTCATCGTTAGACCGCGGCCGCGTAGATTGCGCACTTCTGTTCCTTACTCTCCGGCCGCTCAGACGCATGCGATTTAAGCCAGTCAGAGAAGACAACGGGCCTTTTCTCGCAAATCCGCCACGCCGTTTGAAGGTCCTCGTCAAACGCGCCGCGCTGATCGCGAGCCTTGCCGCGCTTCTGTTTTTCGGACGCTTTCTCCGTTTGGCACATTCCTTGGTGCCAAACCTGGAGCCTTTCGTCCGCCTCTGACGCTCATCAACATGGTCTACAGGGCTGCAAGGTTCGATGGAACACTCTGTTAATCTTAACTTCGTTTCCACCACCACGGAACCCTCACACCCTGCTGTGACCGCGAGCTCTTTTCCCTCAGAATGGGTTAAAACCTGTTCCATTCCCTTACAGGCACTAGCCTTCTCTTTGGCCTCAAACGGCACCGCCGCTATATCTACAGATATCAGACCCGCAGCACTCTCTTCGGCCCTAAACGGCACCGCTGCTGAAACGCACCGTTCGTGCGGTACATCTGCAAATTTCTGACCTGTAGCCCTCTCTTCGGCCTTAATCGGCACCGCCGCTACGTCGCACCGTTCGTGCACTTCATCTACAGATGTCTGACCTGTAGCCTTCGCTTCGGTCTTAAATGGCACCGCCGCTACATCGCACCGTTCGTGCGCTACATCTATGGATTGACCACTCTGCTGCAATGCCACCAATTCACAATTAAGCCTTTCTATCTCTTCATCTAATTCCTGCATCCTTTTTATATGTTCTTCATGCCTGCGCTCAGCTTCCAATTCCTCCTGGCGCCATCTTTCCTTTCTTTGCGCCCTTTGTACTTCCTCCTCCTGGTCCAATAAGTACATATTCCCGAAGTGCTCGATTTCCTCATTGTCACTATTGCTTTCGAGAATCACTTCGCGGAGTTTAGAAGCAGGCATATCATCATTAAAATCTAGCTCCAGATCCCAACACAGGTTCAGCAGGTTCTCTCTTGTCAATCTCGTAAGATCCATGGCGACTACTTTGCTTTGGCTCAGCTGTGACAAAACACAAACCCACCAGCGTTTCAATTCTGGGTCTAGAGAAATTGAAGCCTGGCAAATCTCACAGCGGAGACCACAAGCTTAAGCACCCAAGTAGCACTACGTGGCCAACATCCCTCTCTACTTTTTCTTGTTAATTTTTCACTCCTGCTTTTTACAACATCCTAAAATTTAACCCGCAACGTACCCTTAGAAATTTTGAAACATTACCACTTGTTCCTATTGAATCATCTAAGCTTTCCTGCTTTAGCGTACTTGCTCAGATAATCATCCAGTGCTGCCCTGTGCTGAGATAACAACCACAGTGGCCAGGCAGTTGTTGGTTATATCTATCTTTTAACGAATCTAGGCTAAAAGACTCGATATATCTCAAGCACAAAGCCAGGCACTCACCCCATTACGTGCGGTGGTGGTACGCTGCTTCGATCCCGCCGAGTTCCAGGGCTTTCGGCTGGCCTCCGGTACATGTCGCTCTCCGTCGCAGACTCGCATCCCACCGCTGCCAACCAGTTGTTGCGACCGGGGTTTCCAGACACCGGGGGTCCGGGATGAAGTTGTCGAGGCAGGAGGAAGAGAGACTTGAAGAGGGTTTATTTACAATATATACATTGCGAACTCCCTACACGGTGAGCCCTCAAACGTGGCAGGCCTCTACATGACTCCTAACATAGCGCTACATGGTGCTTGGTTCTACATGGTTCTGCTCGGTTCTGCTCTGTTCTCTTCTCGAAAAAGCACCCCGAATGAGCCGTGGGGGCTCATTATAAAGGGTCTGTCCTCCCCAGATCCCTAGATCGGGGACCGCGTACAGAGGGCACCGTCCAACCACGGATCACACATTACCCGCGAGGGTGACGAGCACGCACGGTCCACGTGAACGTTCAAAATTGAAGCGTGGTCACTGCACGGCCATGTGGCACGAACGTGGCTCCTCCTCGTCAAGGGGTGTCGCTGGGCGAGGGGTCTGAAGTTGATGACTGCATCCATCGAAAGGGCCGCCGTAAACAAGCTTCAAATGGTCGCCGAACGACTCGTTCAATTAGCGGGACGATTTCCGGCCGCCGCCGCCGCCGTCATCTTCTAAAGAAGAAGCTGCACTTGTGGTCTCCCGAACTGCTCACGGTGTCGTGGCGGCAAGACGCCGCACCCTCCGGCCAGGGGGGAACAATACATGGCGGACACAGGCCGCCAACCCGTTTGGCGACTAAAAAGGAACATCAAAAGGAACGCCGATCCATTGTCAGACCTGGCGCCGGTCCTAACAGTAGGCAGCCGGTCGTTCGGTTACTTGTTTGAAGATTAAAGGAGCGCCGCTCCCTCTTCAGCTCCGGCGCCGGTCACAACAGGGGTCACAAGCACTGTCTGAAGCTTGACCCAGATCGGAATCGAGGGCCGAATCGGACCACCTCGATTGCTCGCTTGCAACGAGAACTCACTACCATTGCTGGTGCTTGGTAATATTGGCTAACGATGACGATTCGCTGCTTTAAGAGCAGCTACTTCCAAAAGAAAAAAAGTAGTTTGAAGACTTATATGCGTTCTTTCGCCGCTTACCTCCTGTATAGGTCCAACTAATAACGGGTGAAGGAGGATAGCATTAGATGTCTCTGCTAGCTGTGCGCGCGACTAACAAATCCTTAGTACTCCACTCCACAACAGAACTGCTCTATTTCAGATCTCTTCTGCGGACACCCAGAGGGTGGCGTTATGAAAGATAAAATTAGAAAATCGATAACCACCCGATCGTTGTTCAAGACAACAAGAAATACGCATTGCGCAGCAACTTACGTACAGAGTTTATTTTTTTCTGTATTTTTGGTCAACTAAGAAACATCTCTGAAATATTTGAAAGGCTTTCCTCCCCGCCAGGTGTTCTGCATACGGGTGGTCAATTCTCTCTTTCACATCCGTTCTAAAAAAAAAATAGAAGCGAGCCAATTGCAATGTGGGCCAAACCCCACGAATGCAGCGGCGACGAGAGCACGGCAAACAGCGTTTACGAAAGCGATTTATAAACTCAACACCTGGTTTTGTCCGTATAGGTGGTCCCGCAGCGAACGAACCACGCCGGGCTAAACCTGACCGCATTTGCAAGCGGGTCGCGGCGCCTGCATGGGTCAACAACTGACCTGTCCCGCACGACGCGAGGCTCGCTCAACCCGGTCGGCCGGCCAACCCGCTATAACTGCGCGCACGATCAACCAACGGGCGAATTTCTTTCGGGAATCGCGTACTTCGTTTCGGCTGGATGCATAGAGGACCGATACAAAAACACCCCCAAACGAAGGAAAAAGAAAAAAAAGAGAAAAGAAAACGGTAAGCATGAGGACTATTGCGGGGCGGGCCTTATATAAAAACGCAGCAGCCATGCATGGAGCGATGGGGGTGGGGGTGGGGGGGGCGAATGTGCGCGGATCCGATCACGGTTAGCGAGCGTGATCGGAACCGACAACGAGAGTTTTGGGCCGAACACGATATGCGGTATACGGCATGCACTCACGACAAGCACGCACACCACCGCCGCCGCATGCACTTTCTTTCGAACACTGCAACTCCCAGAGAGAAAGAGAGTGTGCACGCTTCACCACCGGGCATATCGAATTTCCCGGGTTAAACACGAGTTGCGTATAGACGCAACTCAATCGTTGGACTACGGTCGGAAGAACGCCAAGGCAACGTCTCTATTGTACTGTCATAGTACGTGGGGGTTTAACGTCCCAAACACCACGATATGATTATGACAGACGCAGTTAGTGGAGGGCTCCGGAAATTTCGGGCCACCTGCAGTGTCCCCTAAAGCGCGCTGACATCACACAGTACACGGGTTTCTACCATTTCGACTCCATCGAAATGGGATCGAACCTACGACCTTCAGGCCAAACAGACAACCAAACACTCTATAGCCACTTGTCCACCGAGGCGGACAACGGTTGCTGTTGTGACAGCGTGCAGACTACCAAAATTTCCATCGAGGAGTCAACGGCCGAATATCGCTATATAGTGTAGCACGGGATATGATTACGGTATACAGCTTGCATGAACTCGGTCAAAAATGGGACGTGCAGGCATCTCACAGGAAAGCGGCTGGAAGAAAAACAAGCAGAACGACACACACTGCCTCCGAAGTTTCGGAGACCATTTCGATCACCGAAAGAGTAACACGGGTGATTAACCCTCGTATTCACAATCGCTCCTTGACTCGACTTTCACTCTTCACTTGACAAAAAGTTGAGCACTGCGCCGCTGCTCAGCTGAAAATGACACTGGGCTACTCAAGAACCGCAACAGATTGCCGCTGATAGGCGGTGGCTTGCCCTGCCTATATAGAGACGGCGCTGCCATTGGCTTTCTCAAGGTGAAGGTGAAGCGTTGAGTGAAGGGACATTCTTAATTACGGGGGTTACTCTGTGAAATGAATAAAGTACAGTGAAGGCCGTGTTGAACAAAGTTGACTAGATGCGGCAAAACGGTTGCCGATATAACGATTTACCATCGACAAATTTCGGCCAGTGTTCACAGATATTGGCCACTATCGGCTGTCGGCTCTTACGACGACGGTACAGGCACAGTGTGCAGTAGAGGTATGGGGCATAGTTTTGGCGCCCCCCTTCCCCTTCCTTCAAATGACTAGATGAGGAGATGGAGGGAGGAGGCACCGCTGCACCCTATATGCCTCCTCGTGTACATGCCGATAATCGCTGATCCCTGCGAACGTCCCAATTTGGTATACCAGCTAACCACTCCGCGACGAAATAAAACTCAACCAAACAGGCCCAGCGCCGCGCATACAATCTGGCGAGCTTGTTGTTTGTTAAAAGATTTGGTGGGAACACATAGACTACACTTTACACGGCTGCTATGTGCAGCTCGGCGCCCTAGGTCCAGGACAAGATCTTGGATTGGGCCAAGAGGGTGGCGGAGACCTACGCTGGGTAGGCTCCTCCTCTGACACTCCACCACCGCACCTTTCCCTCTTGGGATGAATGTTTTTCTCCTCCTCCTTTACACGGATGGGTTTCATCTTCAACAGCTAAACAAACAGTGTTACGGTAGACGCATACGCGCTACAACGACAGGATGGGTGTCTACGATGTTTCATGGCATTGTTAATTCGTGTCGCGATATAGAAAAAAAAACAAAAAGATGGCGGCGCCCAGAAGTCCTACAGACCCATTCCATGTTTGTAAATACAGGTATACGCCGATGTCGACATTATGGGTAAAATTATAGCGACGTCCGCACGTAACTTCCGCCATAAGCGCTGAGGGCTGCTATGTGCACTAACAAACAAAACTAAGTTGTGAGACGCGACTCACATCCAACCGCAACGCAGTTCGTCGGCATACCGTTTTTTATTTCTCGTTGCTTGACTGAGAACGCCACAGTTTTTGAGTTGTTTCATTGATATCGTTTAGTTGTGAATTTTTACGAGAGTGACCCCTAATTCTTAAAATGTGTTATGTAAACTTCTTATGCTATTTATGTTTGAATTTTGTGTGTACAATTGCAGGTTGCTTGAAACCAATGTATTGAATATATATATATTGTTTGTCAGTGCTGATGTCTAAGCTTTGCACCGTCACGGACTGCGGAGGGACGAGGGCCTTTGTCAGGCTGTTCGCCTTTAGCCCTTTGCCCCTGCAGCGAGCTCTGTATCCGGCTTACTGTAAATAAAAGTACTACTACTACTACTACTACTACTACTACTACTACTACTACTACTACTACTACTACTACATGCACCATTGAAAACCCGGCAAAAACTGCGCATAGGCAGAGCGTCTTTTGCCTACCAAGACAGCGCCACC
This sequence comes from Rhipicephalus microplus, assembly GCF_043290135.1. Classification (NCBI taxonomy): domain Eukaryota; kingdom Metazoa; phylum Arthropoda; class Arachnida; order Ixodida; family Ixodidae; genus Rhipicephalus; species Rhipicephalus microplus. Next base: position 178,923,000 of record NC_134705.1, read on the forward strand.
GCATTTTCGTGACGCAAGTCCGGTGGAATTCGTCTGTTCGTAAAAGAGTCGACAGAGACGAGGAAGGACGGGGGGGGGGGCGACGGTGGAAACCCACGTCTCTCAAGTTCGTGCAGCAGACATCGATCACCGCGCCACCGTGCGAACTTCGTCAAAGAAGAACGCGGCGCCGCTTCCCACGGCGGTCAGCCGACACCGCTGCACGCCGCAGTCCTGGCGGGACACGACCAGACGCGCCTCTGCACCGTCGTCGCGGGCTTGCGTGTACCGTAAACAAAATGCCGTCCGTCCTTCGGTCGCCGCGTGATCCAGCAGGCAGGCGTGTAAGGGTAATCGAGACCTTCGAGCGTTTCGCCGACTCGCCGCTGCGGCGTTGTGCCCTTCGATGCGACGAGAACGACGACCGTGCGTTATTGGAACCCCTGAATTCACGTCACGCGGTCGACAAACAAAGCCGGGTCTCCCGTCAGTTGACTTACACGAGACGAAACAGACATGGGCGTAGCCACGAGCCGGGGAGGAGGGGTCGTCCCCCTTCTCCCGCAATAATAATAATAATAATAATAATAATAATAATAATAATAATAATAATAATAATAATAATAATAATAATAATAATAATAATAATAATAATAATAATAATAATAATAATAATAATACTTCATTCTCCACATGCACGAGAAATACAAAGAAACGGGCCTGTCTAAGTCTCCGAGCACTTGTGCGACTATAGGCCCCACAGAGCCATGGCAGTTACAGCCACGTGGCTGTACGTGCTCACAGAAATTATCTTCGTTTCTTTTTTTTTTTCAAACTGTAGAGAGGAAGGAGATTATGTGCCGCAGTGGGTCACGAACTTAGCGAGAGGAGCCGAGCGCGAGCAGTTACCCCGGAGTGCTGCGATTCCTGGGTCCGTTGCTGCCCCACCCGCTTTCCGCATCCTGCCGTGCAAGTACTAGTTGCGCCGATAAACCCCGTTTCACAACGAACAGACTACCCGTTAATACCGTTGCTTTTTTTTTACAGGCAGTAAATAGAAAAAGAGAAGAAAGGAGGGACCAAGAGCACACACGACATACAAGTAGACCGTAGCCACGCGATTTTAGAGCTCGGAGAGTAATTTCTTTTATTGTTTTTTTTTTGCCAGCTGAAAAAAAAACTCTTCAGGTGCTTCATTGAAAATTTCGGGAATATATACACTTCTACACGCTTCTCCATATCTGGTAGAAAATCGCAGTGCAGTAAAATGAGTTTTTTTTTTCTCTCTCTCTCTCAGAAGTCGACGCGCATCGTATGACACTTTAATCACACCAGTTGTATCTTAGAACAACCGTTTTTGTAAGCTTAGCTCACCCCGTGAGACACCCTCCGTAGACAGAAAACTACAAGATAAACCCAAATTTACTCGAACATGATAAAGCTTCATCGGCAACTCCTTTGAAATGGTGCGACAAGAAGCAGCCTGTTTGTTTGAAATAAACAAGTCTGTCAAAGTGTTGTCTGAGGGTCAAAGCAGGTTTCGGCTTCTCGGCGTTTCACGCTGTCGTCGCGGCCAATTACAAACTAATCGCCATAAAAAACAGGGCAACTCGCACTACTCGTCACTGGTCCACTAATAATGAAAAAAAGAAAAAAAAAGACAGAAATTAGCCCTGCAAATAGCCGACGAGAATAGTGGAGCCCAAAGACCCTTCCTATCTTATTTATTTTTTTTATTTATTGGCACTGCAGTCTCAAGCAGAGACTATAACAGGCGTGAAACATTGATACATGATATCAAAAAAGGCACAATAGTATTTAAAAAATTATACGAAGTGAAAAATACAATGTATACAGATAACACAATGAGGTTAAGAAAATGAACAAGAACAGAACGGAATTTAATTGCACACAGTAACTGTGAAATGCAAAAGTACAAGAACAAGCTGAATAACCACACACACACACAAAAGAGAGAATATAATTTCAAGGAGAAAATTTGTCAGATTTTACAAGATAATGCAATAAATAGGAAAGAACAATAAAATAGAAGTATATTCAACGACACTTACGAGCTGCTGCAAACATTTTTCAAACAAACAAAGCGAGGCTTGTGTTGCAATATTGTCGGGGAGGTTGCTCTAAACAGCAAGAGTTCTAGGGAAAACAAAAGAGTATTTAAATCAGTTACATAGTGTAGGGCGAACACGACGGGATGAACAACCTTATAGGACAAACTGCATTCCGAAGCAGCTTTTCGACAACGTTGGTGGGACAAGAAAAGCCTTCTCTAGATTCCCGGCTGCAAGCTCGGCACTACATAGTAGTGAGTCGCCAAAGAAATCTCAAAACACTACATAATTCGCCCCTACCCAGTTTCAATTAGGAGCGAAGGTCCTAGGCCGTGAGTCGTTCCCTCCTCTGTAGTCGTAGTAGTAGTACGTTGCCGCCTCTAGTTTATGAGCTGCTCAATAGATGGCGTTGTGGGTACATGTCATTGGGAATAATGTAACTAGAAGACGTTAGTGGTTTTCACAGCATGTCCACAGAGTGAATGATGATGAGTGGGGGCGAAGCGTCCGCCCGTCCGTGTGTCCATCCGTCCGTTTGCCCGTCCATCCATCCGTCCCCACTCATCATCATTCACTCCTTCGATAATCTGTGATGTTTTTAGGGGCGAAGCTCCTTAGGGCGTGGGCTGTGCGTCCCCTGTAGCCTGTATGTAGCCACCTCTAGATTAGTTCTTGCAGTGTTCACTAGATGGCGGTACCGTCCCCTGTATCTAGCCACCTCTAGTTTAGTTCTTGCAGTGTTCACTAGATGGCGGTACCGTCTCCTGTATGTAGCCACCTCTCGTTTAGTTCTTGCAGTGTTTACTAGATGGTGGTACTTGTAGCTGATGATGAAAAGATGCAAGATGTCATAAACTAGAAAGCGGTACTTGTAGTTGATGAAAGACGCGAGATCTTATAAAATAGGAATGATGTCACATATGGCGCGTGTCATTGGTTGAACGCAATCGTTCGATTTAGTGCGGCGACGTACGCTAGGGGGAGCGATGTAATAAAATCGAGTGGGCAAAATCTACAGAGGATTCATGGTTTACCAGGTTTACCTCCGGAGCTTCGCCCACTCATCATCATTCACTTCGTGGATATGGCGGAATTTTTTATTTGTACATGTTATTCCACTGTGGATTTCTCTTTCCTTCTTTCTTTCTTTCCTTCTTTTTTTCTTTCAAGCTTTCATAGTTTTTGGCGGGTTTCATACACGCAGCATGCATTTAAGGCGTAGATAACAGCATCCATTCAATCTGCCCTGTTATCTAAACTTGCAACGATCCCTGTTCTATCAAGACTGATGACGATGCTCCTCGGATAATTCACGCCTGCCCAGTCAGAGACGCCAGGAAAAAGTTGGGCGATGGAGCGTGGTGTGGGGAGTCGTAATCAATGCCATCCCCGTCCCCACCTTATCTTTTTTTCCACCGCGTACATCACAACGTATCAGCGAGCAACTAACACCTACTGACTGACCAGTCAAAACTGCTATCCACTCTGAAACCTACAAACAGCCTTATGGGTTCCTTACAGCTCGCCGACAGCACCGTGCGTCAACGACCGAACGCGGAGGAGGAGAGGCCCTGCCCAGATTCCTTCCCCCCTCCCCCGAGACTGTATGTATGCGCTGAGAAGCTGAGTAAACATGCACTGCCAGGGCCAGTCAGACAAGCCGTCGTCGTCCGTCCGTCCGGGAGACTTGCGTAGTATACTGCTCAAAGCGTACACCCCGCAAACCACCAACAGCTTGGCGCCTCGGCGGGGTCGAAGGTCGCCTCTCATCCTACCCGGACCAGCGCGGGCGCACGCTCCGGCACTAAAGTGCACCGAGCCGAAAACGGCGCATGCTGGGATGTCCGCGCGGGCCTGGCGGTCAACAAAGCGACGTCTGTGTGTGCTGCTCGCGCAGAAGGAAAACGAAAAAGAAAACAACAAAGAGAGAGAGAACGAAAAGGGGGACGCTTCGAGATGTGTGAATGACAGCTGTGGCACAGATGACTGTTCGTTGCGCGCTAAAGGGACACCGAAGGCAAACATTAGTTCGTCGTTCTTTGTTCAAGTACCATTCCCGAAACGTCGCAGCAACCGTTCTGTGACAAGAAAATATCTAACATAACGGGGCCGCTCCAGTATTCTTTTTCTAAATAATGATCAAATGACCTACATACCGAATCGGTAAAGTGTCCGTGGAGTTACGGTGTCACACGCCTTCAACGCCCTCTATCCGAGCAAGCGTGTGTATGTATGTATGTATGTATGTATGTATGTATGTATGTATGTATGTATGTATGTATGTATGTATGTATGTATGTATGTATGCAAGCATATATATATATATATATATATATATATATATATATATATGTGTGTGTGTGTGTGTGTGAGTGAGTGAGTGTGTGTGTGTGTGTGTGTGTGTGTGTGTGTGTGTGTGTGTGTGTGTGTGTGTGTGTGTGTGTGTGTGTGTGTGTGTGTGTGTGTCTAACAGTTGCCCGAGAAGTGTGGGAGCTCGGGCTAGTTGGTACGACATGACGATAGTTATAGCGCGAGAACAGAAGGACGACGAAGATCGTGTCCTTCTTGTCACTTTCTCGTCGTTCTGTTCTCGCGCTATGACTATCGAGTTGCCTGAGGTAGCGTGCGTGCACGTCCGTATCAATACGAGCCGAAAGTGCGACAGAATATGCGACTATAGCATCAATCCGGATAGACTCAACACATAGTGCCGACACTGTACGCAAGCTTTAGAAAGTAATAAGCGGCGAGCCGGAGATATATCGCCCGTGGGAAGGCTATAGCGAAGCAGCGACCAAGAAGCCACTCTCTCAGAACTCTCGAGTGTTTTTAGGGGCCCTTTAACGATTTGGTCGATTCGCGGGGACCACTGCACGGTTCTCGCAAGAACACGCGTTTTCCAGCGCGATATCTCGAACGATGTTGAAACGTGACAGGGAACGGATATATTCGTCAACTGTACGCAAGACTCCAGCAGGCGGCGCGGACATGTGGTGCTGCGGCGGAGAAGTGGCGTTGATTGATGGCGTACACACACATGCTGCTATAGCCGGCGCGTTCCGTCTCTTCCAGTTCATTTGCCACTGGATGAGTTCGGCGGTAACAGGTGAGCTTCGCCGCAGTACACACGTCGAAATGACGGAGCTCACTAAGATGATCACGTGGTAGCGCTTCTTGGCGCGAAGTCTAAGTGTGTATTAATAATTGCTGGGCTTCGTGCGCCAAATCCACGATGTGATAAAGTGCAGCGCTTCAGAAATTTCGACATTGAAATTTTTAATCAATCAATCAATCAATATCTATCTATCTATCTATCTATGTATCTATCTATCTATCTACCTATTTTCCAAATTGTTTTTTTTTCTTAACAAGTTGGGGTTATATAACCACTTCAGAATGCCTGAGGGCCCACGTCGAACATGGCAGCAGTTTCGAAATTCAAGCTTTAAAAAGGTACAGCGAGAGCAGGAAAAACGAACAAAAAATTAGAAGAGTATCGTACAAATAGAAGAATATCGCACAACATCGTCCGCCTAATCTAAGTAGACGGGCTCCAAGCATTCTAGCCTCCTTCGAATACACGGCCGCCGCAGCACCGGAATCGAACCCGCGACCTTCGGTACAGCTGTCGAGCACCGTAGGAACCACAGCGCCAGCGGAGGCCCCAGCGCCGACGTTAACTGAACTTTCTTTACGATCTGCCCACTCCTTCTATAGTTGGTTGTTCTAGGCAATACTTTATTTAGCCTTTTCCCTATTCAATCGTAGGGCGGTCAACAAGATACGCGCCTTTGGCGAACCTCCCCCTTTCCCTCGTTGCTGCTCCTTCTCTTTCTCCACATCTTTTGAAGGCCAAAGACCTCAGTTTTTTGCGAACCAGAACATTTGCTAACAACAACAAAAAATGTCAAATGGCTGCTAACCAGAACAAACAAAATAAAATTCCACAACACCGTAAGGGCACCGAGATTTAATCACCCATCAATCAAAGAATGTGACAGAACAAAAGATTAACAAGGACAAAATAAAATGATGCTAACCGGAACAAGATAGAAGGCCACGATTCACGACCCGATGCTCACTGCTTCACCCCATAATCAGCTTTTAATACATGAATATGCGTGGCTGTTTTTATTTTATTTATTTTTTGTCTGCTCGTCCGGGACGGCTCCACAAAGCGACGACTTGTTCTCGCAGATCGCTTACACAGCTGCGGACGTCGGATTGACCATCGGGAGGGCCTTTGTCGGATGCTGCGAAGCGCGCGTCGACTGTTCCGCCTTGGGCCGCATCACTTCAGCCAAAGCGGAAACCGCGAAACCCAAACGAGGCCCGGCGGGGCTGGGACTCTCTCGTGAACTGCGAGAGCTCTTCACACGTTTTTTTTTTCCCATTGCAGATCGAAGGACGCGCGCTGTTCACAAGAAACCCCCCCCCCCCCCCCCAATCCCACCATTCGTGGGAGTATCAGCTGTGAGGACGTGTGTGTGTGTGTGTGTATAGGCACTCGGAGCGCCGATCCTGGGCGCCGAGAACGGAGCGATATTCCTTAACGGGACGTTGACCCTCGCGGACGCATCACACTCCGGGTCGTCGTTCCGCTCTAACGAGAATTCGTGCGGAGCGTGCGTCGATCCTCTGGCGCTGACGTTCTCCGCCAGCGCCTCGATGCGGAGAACGTCTGGAAAGATACCGGACATCTGGGACGATCGTGCGTGAAGGAAACATACTAAGCACGAACTATACTCCCGGTGTTCGCTGTCAGAACACCCTTCGAACTTTTCTGAACGCTGCAAGCCATGCGCTCCCCCCCTCCCCCATTTCGGCCATTTTTATTCTTTTTTTTTCATCCACGCTATTTACGCACCGCCAAAACGTATTCAAATGGTTGAGATATTTCATTTGGGCGGCTGCTTTCTTTCGTTATATCGTTAACGGCGGCGTTCATAACAACGACACTGGCCTTCAATGGTACTGAGACGACTGTATACTGCCTCATCTTTCGCTCTTGACAAAAGCGAAGACCTCTCGCGAAGGGCGAACCAGACTTCAGTCTGCACATGTCACACTCCTGACTTCAGACAGTGCTTCCGGTTACTTTGTATACACACCGTGGGAAGAAGGGGCTCACGTTTTATCGATCGCACTCGTACAAGGCCATTCGGTGATAATGCCGGTGATATATATATATATATATATATATATATATATATAATCCTGGTATAAATGCAGAAAAGGATGCTTGAATCTGTCAGTGTAACACGCTGTTTTTCTCACATTCACCGATTCACCGGGATATAATCGCACGTTCTGGCCAGTTGTCGGTACGCCTTCAACGTTTGCCGTATACGACCAATAATAGCTTCGAATCGACGGTATTGAGACGTTTTGCTCAAGTCACTCGCAACAAAGCTCTCGCGAAATTCATTCCGAACACGTCGCGCCAGCGGTATTCGATAGCGCGTTCCTTTATTCGAAGCACGCGGAAGGAAGACAGCCGGACCTCGGACGTACGCCACGAGGGAGGGCAGGGCAGGGCACAACGCTGCGTACAACGCCGGGCGGTGATGATGCGAGTAGAGAGAGAGAGGAAGAGAGAGAGAAAGGAAGAGAGAAAGAGGAGAGAAAGAGAAAGAAAGAAAGAAAGAGAGAAAGAGAGAGAAAGGGAGAGAGAAAGAGAGATGAAGTCATGCCCGCGATGCAGGCGTGCACGCGACGGACACACAAGCCAGACCACCTCGTCACTCTATCGTTCGTGTACTCTTCTTCTTCTTCAGCAGAGAGGCCCAGGTCGAGAGCCGAGGCACGTCCGTCTGGTCCATAGACGCAGCCACGGCCCGTTTATCGTAGGCGTCACCGCGAACTGACGTCGCCTCTCCGTCTTGGTCAAACCGTCGCGGTTACGAGGAAGGGGAACAAATAGAGCCGCACGTCTGCGCTCCGTTCCCGTACACGCTATAGCTGTATCGCGAACAGAAGCGTGCAGCGCGGAGATGTAAGTGAAGCGGCAGCGATCTTCTTGATTGACCATTCCTGCAACGAAGAGCCGACGATAATAGTTGTTTTTTTCTAAATTAACGCTAAGGTAGGTAGGTAGGTAGGTAGGTAGGTAGGTAGGTAGGTAGGTAGGTAGGTAGGTAGGTAGGTAGGTAGGTAGGTAGGTAGGTAGGTAGGTAGGTAGGTAGGTAGTTAAAACATTACTTTTTCTTCTGAAAAGAAAGAGACAATGGGATAGGGATGAGGAGAAGTCGCTACACTCGGTAGTCCTCCGCAACCCTCTCTGCCCAACCCAGGATGGCCTCCTGAACGTCAGGTTTCTAGTTGCGCAAGGTAACCTCCCACTGCTGCTTTGACTTATACGGCTCATGAGTATAAAAGTCCGGCCTAAGCGGCGTGAACACGGATGGTACCAAAGGTGCCGGAATGGCCGATCCTAGAGAAGGTGCAACTACTGAAGCGCAGAACGCTTCCAAGAGTGAAAAGTAGGCTTAATGGGAGGGGGGGGGGTGTACTTAATGTGGAAATGGCATGCAATGTTACTGAAAATTATAATCAGCGAAGAAAGACTCAAGTGCTAATTAAGGTAGGTCATGAGCACTGCCAAGAGTTAATTAAGTTGGACCAAGGGCAATCAAATGTTAATTAAGGTGAACTAAAACTAAATCGCACGTGAATTAAGCTAAATGAAAGGTGTGTCAAATAAAGCGAAGTGATATGGTAAAGTGAATAGGATATGAGTAGTTAACAGTGAACCAAGCATGCATTCAAGCGAATTGAAGGTGGATCAAACGTGAAGTAATCCCTCAGCAACGGTATCTCAGCGTGTGGATGTGATGTCTAAGCGAGCGAAAGAGAACGAGCAAGCAATAGGAAGTGTGAAGAGGTTTATTAGCCGTTAAAGGCAGCGACGAGACAGCGTGATGAACCGTCCAGCGATCGGCACAGCAACGAACCGAAGCACGAGCCGAGAGAGCCGGGCGTTGGCGATGCTGCTCGCTGCAGGCACATCTTCTTCTTCACAATCGCCCCCGCTGAAAAAAGGAGCCATCCTGGCGACTTAAGAAGTTTCAGGCAAAGGCTCATGGTACGGTTTCAGTCGGGAAACATGGACGATGTCACGTGCACGCCGGCGCATGTCGTCCGATCGGGAAACTGGTTCAATTAGGAAATTAACTGGAGAGGTTTTCTCCAAAACGGTGTAAGGCCCCTCGTACCGGGGGACAAGTTTCGAGGAGAGTCCCGGTGTTTGGTATGGGATGGCAAGCCACACAAGAGACCCTGGGGCGTAGCTGGGATCCGGAAGAGAGGTGCTACGGGTTTCTTTCTGGCGTTGTTGCTCTTCCGAGGTGAACGCACGGGCGAGCTGGCGGCACTCTTCGGCTTGTCTAGCAGCATCGGAGATAGGTGGACACTCGGAAGCATCAGGACGGTAAGGAAGTAGCGTATCAATTGTATGGGAAGGCTCACGTCCGTAAAGAAGAAAGAAAGGTGAGAATCCCGTGGTGGTTTGTATTGCGGTGTTATATGCGAACATGACGTATGGGAGAACACGGTCCCAGTTGCTATGATCAGATGCCACGTACATTGAGAGCATATCACCTAGCGTGCGGTTGAACCGTTCCGTTAGTCCGTTAGTCTGCGGGTGGTATGCTGTCGTTTTCCGATGAATGACGTGGCATTCCGAAAGCAGAGTTTCGACGACCTCGGAAAGGAAAGCGCGGCCTCTGTCACTAAGGAGCTCTCGAGGTGCACCATGTCGAAGGATAAAGCGTTGCAAAATGAAAGAGGCGACATCCTGAGCTGTAGCGCTCGGCAAAGCGGCTGTTTCGGCGTAGCGTGTCAGGTGGTCAACCGCCACTATAATCCACCGATTGCCATCTGGTGTCAATGGAAGGGGACCGTAGAGGTCAACGCCGACGCGATCAAATGACTTGGCAGGGCATGGAAGTGGCTGCAATGCGCCAGTCGCACGTGGCAGTGTTGATTTACGTCGCTGGCAGTCAGGACAGCACTGCACGAACTTACGTACAAAATTGTACATGCCGCGCCAGTAATAGCGATGGCGAAGGCGTTCATATGTTTTGAACACTCCGGCGTGGCCACATTGTGGATCGTCGTGAAGGGAGGCGCATACTTGCGATCGTAAAGTGCGTGGAATGACCAGCAACCACCGGCGGCCATCGGGAGCGTAGTTGCGTCGATGAAGAAGTTGATCGCGGATGGCGAAATGGAAAGCTTGACGTCGGAGGGATCGAGATACTGGAAGGTTGGGCGTGCCAGATAAATATTCGATAAGAGAGGCGATCCACGGGTCACGACGTTGTTCGGTGGCAATCGAGTCGAGATTTAGCGATGACAAGGTCTGGAGGCAAGTGTTTCCGCACGTCTGATCTGGTGGTAAAGGTGAGCGGGACAGGGCATCAGCGTCAGAGTGTTTGCGTCCGCAGCGGTATACGACGCGAATGTCGTACTCCTGGATGCGGAGTGCCCATCGCGCAAGGCGGCCAGAAGGGTCTTTCAACGTGGAGAGCCAGCAAAGCGCGTGGTGATCAGTTACTAGATCGAACGGGCGGCCGTATAAGTACGGCCGGAACTTTCCAAGGGCCCACACCAGAGCCAACCACTCTTTTTCTGTCACGCTGTAATTAGTTTCGGCTTTCGTCAGAGTGCGGCTAGCGTAGGCTACAACGTATTCTGAATAGCCGGGCTTTCGTTGAGCGAGGACCGCGCCTAGCCCGACGCCGCTGGCGTCGGTGTGCACTTCGGTAGGAGCCGTCGGGTCGAAGTGGCGAAGAATAGGTGGGGAAGTGAGCAGACGGCGCAGAGTAGTGAAGGCAACGTCACATGAAGGGGACCAGGAGGTGAGGTTCACGTCACCGCGAAGAAGCTGGGTTAACGGTGACATGATAGATGCAAAATTTCGAACAAAGCGCCGGAAATAGGAGCATAGGCCTACAAAACTGCGAAGTTCTTTCATGGTCGTCGGCTTGGGAAATTCTGCGACTGCTCGAAGTTTTGCTGGGTCTGGTTATACGCCGTGCTTGGACATGATGTGGCCTAGGATGACGAGCTCGCGTGCAGCGAAGCGGCATTTTTTCAAGTTAAGCTGCAGACCAGCGTTGGTCAGACAGCTCAAAACGTGCCTGAGGCGAAGGAGGTGCGTAGGAAAGTCGTGGGAGAAAACCACGACATCGTCGAGGTAACAGAGGCACATATTCCATTTGAGGCCACGTAGCGTATTATCCATAAGACGTTCAAACGTGGCAGGCGCGTTACAAAGCCCAAAGGGCATGACGTTAAATTCATATAGTCCGTCTGGTGTAATAAATGCCGTTTTTTTGGCGATCGGCTTCTGCCATTGGGACCTGCCAGTAGCCAGACCGCAAATCTAGCGACGAGAAAAATTCCGCTCCGTGAAGGGTGTCAATGGCGTCAACAATGCGCGGCAAAGGATAGACGTCCTTGCGGGTTATCTTATTCAAACGACGATAGTCCACGCAAAATCGGATAGATCCGTCTTTCTTACGCACCAGGACGACGGGAGACGCCCAGGGACTGTGGGATGGTCGAATGACGTCTCTACGAAGCATATCTTCAACTTGATCGTTGATGACGCGGCGCTCTTCAGCGGAGACACGGTATGGTCTTTGACGCAGTGGCTGGTGTAGGCCGGTGTCAACATGATGTTTGACTTGTGATGTGCGGCCCAGTTGAGGTTGCGACACATCGAACGAACTCCTGAACTCATGCAGAAGATCCAGCAGGTCGGCATGTTCGGTGGGAGTGAGAGTGTCGGCGATGGCGCTGGAAAACGTATCACCGGACGACTCCCCGAGTGCCGACAGTGCTTTGGGGTGGTCGCAGTAGTCGTCCGGGACATGAAACAAAAACGAAGGGTCGAGATCCTGCACGCGGCCGAGACATTCCCCCGCAAGCAATGTGACAGGTGTGGAAAGCGGATTGCTTACGAACATGTTGCTTCTTCCGGCGGCAAGATCAATCGTTGCGAAAGGCAGCGGCAAAGCTCGACGACTTTTGAAGATATCGGAAGGCATAAAAAGAACTGTAGCGTCAGTGTAGGCGTTGCATGAAACGGGAACAAGGGCGAAATTTCCAGGCGGAATATCGGTATCTTCATGAACGAGCAACTTCGGCGGCTGATGAGGAGCGTCCAGTAATGGGACATCACACAAGGGTGAAAACTCAACTTCGGCGCGTGCGCAGTCTATGACGGCATTATGGCGGGATAGGAAGTCCCACCCGAGGATGACGTCATGCGAACAGACAGGAAGAACAATAAACTCCACGATGTAAAGAATGCCTTCGATGGAGACTCTTGCAGTGCAGGCTGCGAGAGGCGTTACTTGCTGTGCGCATGCGGTGTGAAGCGACAGTCCCGAAAGCGGCGTCGTTACTTTGCGTAATAAACGGCAGAGATTAGCGGCAATAACAGAAACAGCGGCGCCAGTGTCGACAAGGGCGAAAGTACAATAACCTTCAACAGTTACTGCGACCACGTTAGCAGGAGAGGAGCGAGGGCTTAGACAGTTCGAAAACGGCGCAGTTCTTGCCTCTTGAACTGCGTTGCTTAGTTTTCCTGGTCAGAAGGTCTGGGCCGGCGACGCATTGGGGAGGGCGATCGCCGACGAGGAGAGGGTGCGCGCGGCGTCACGAAGTCGGGGTCGTTAGGAGGGGCATAGCGAGGTGACGAGACCGGCCCGTATTGCGCGAAGGGTTGGCTGCCGGGTTGCGACGATCGGACATAGTCGCCGAACGTCTGAGGTCGACGGCGGCAGTAGCGGGCAACGTGTCCGGGAGTAAAGCAGGCGTAGCATATCGGTCGGTTATCGCGCGTCCTCCAAGAATTGGCTACTGGTGGTGCCGCCCAAGATGCAGTATAAGCAGCCGGGTGTGCGGGCTGTGAGCGCGAGGTATAGGGTGGTTGCGGAAGCCTACGCACAGCGTCTGCATATGTGAACGGCGCTGCTACAGGCTGCATCACTTGCAAGCAGGCGACAGGAGGAGCCACAGGCTGCGCTGCATACGTTAGGGGCGCGGCCACAGGCTGCACGGCTGGCGGATAGGCGACAGGAGGGCCTACCAGCTGCGCGGCACGCTGGCAGTGGGCAAGGCTGGATAGAGGCGGCTCGTGGTGCGCTGCAGGAACAGCTTGGGCAACCTCTTCCGAAATAGCAGTGCGAAACGGGGCAGGTAGACGGGTGGTGGTCTCGTGAGTGAAGGGCACTAGGGAAAGTTGGCGGGCGACTTCCTCACGGACGAAGGCTCGAACTTGCTGAAGCAGCGGTGAATTGTCCGGCAGGGTGTCGAAACTGCACAGTGACTGACCACCATGCTGAGGCTGCCGAGTCAGAGTGCGTTGCTTGTTCAACTCGTCGTAGCTCTGACACAAGCTGCCGACTTCGGAAACTGTGCTCGGATTCCTTGCCAAAAGCATTTGAAATGCGCCGTCGTCGATGCCCTTCAGGATGTTTTTGACCTTGTCAGATTCGGGCATGGTGTCATTCACACGTCGGCAAAGGTCGACGACGTCCTCAATATAGCTGGTAAAGGTCTCGCAAGTCTGCTGAGAGCGGACGCGCAAGCGCTGTTCTGCCCTCTGCTTGCGGACAGCCGGCCGACCGAACACTTCAGCACATGACGTCTTGAAGACGCTCCATGGGGGGATGTTGTGTTTGTGGTTATTAAACCACAATTCGGCGACGCCAGTGAGATAAAATATCACGTGGCCCAGCTTGTCGGCTTCGTCCCACTTATTGTTGGCACTCACCAGTTCGTAGTGCTCGAGCCAGTCTTCTACGTCGGTCCCATCCGCACCGCTGAAGACCTTCGGCTCCCGTAGCCTGGGATGGCCAGGGCAGTTGAACTGCAGCGAAGGCGTCGATGTAGTGGCGTTGGTAGTCATGACAGGTGGTAGCGTGCGGCTTCGCAGCTCCAGGGTGTAGCAACGGGGATTAACAGCACCTTCCACCAAATGTGAAGAGGTTTATTAGCCGTTAAAGGCAGCGACGAGACAGCGTGATGAACCGTCCAGCGATCGGCACAGCAACGAACCGAAGCACGAGCCGAGAGAGCCGGGCGTTGGCGATGCTGCTCGCTGCATGCACATCTTCTTCTTCACAGAAGCAACAATGCAATCGACTAAGATGTCAACGCTGTTTAATGAGCTCTCGTGAGACTAACAACTGAGCTCTACTTAATGAGCTGGCGTGAGCGCATAGGCTTCGCCCGCGTTCTCATTATAGGCCGCCTGAACTTAGAGGTTGTAGCTGCACATTGCAGCCTCCCACAGGTGGAATGAGGCGGTAGAGGAGGCCCACCGGGAGTAAAATCCCTCGCCTTCTCACAGTCCCTTTCTTCAAGATGAAATGAATGATGTTGCTTATCTCTCTCCCTTTACAGGCACTATCAATTACTGAGCCTTCAGTGGTAGGGGTGCGTGTGAATACATGAATGTGAGATTTTATACTACGTGTGCTGAAATACACGAGTCAGATATGAAGTGAAGCATTGTTTCGTGGTATCTGTCGCCGCATATCCAATGATCGTCGCCATTCGGGGCACACCAGAGGAGGCTTGCTAGTGCTTTGACACGGGAGCGCTCGTGTTGCCACAAAACCCCGGCATTTTAAGAGAAAGCGTTTCTACGCTACAGAACACGCAAAGACGCTATTTCCACAGCCTATAGCTGGCAACAAAGCCCATCACCTTATCACCCCATTAAAGCATAATTAAGAATGCATCAACTACATAGAAGTAAAACTTTTCTTCGGCCTCGCCACGAACAATCAGCTTGTCTTTCATACATATCTTGTTCTCGTGATTGGGTTGTACCGCGTCTCCTGGGGCACTTTGTCCATTTGCTACCACAGAGACGCTCTCACGCATAGAAACAAGGCCGACAGACAGAAGACAAGAACTACAATCAGAACAAGAACACGGATTTGTCTTGCACCTATCTCGTTTTATCTCGTCTTAGACTCGCCCAGGCTAAATCTGCAAGACGATTCTCCGAGAAGCATTCGCTTTGAGCTTTAACGCGACGCTACTGTGTTGCTACGCTCGATTACGATGCCTATAGATTCCTGACCACGGCATGCCATGCTTCTACAACAGCGGACATATGCCTTTACAAAAACATCTGGCAGTGATACCTTAGTAGGAGTCTGACACTACCGCAGGTATACCATAAACGTACCACGGTTTCATCACGCAAAACCCGAGCAATCAACTATATTAACTGTGATACTTCAGGGCGTTACCTCGGAGGTTCTACTTTTGGCACGTGCATTCGCGAGTGGGCATGTCTCAGCGCGTCTTCTTGAAGTTTCGGCAATGCTGCATGCTTCTTCAGCGACACAGCGCCGTGACCATCCGGGGAAAGAGGATGACGGCCTCTTCCGTGTGTGTGTTGCCAGGCGAGAGCGCGCCGCCACCGGCCATGTTTGTTTGCACTTCCCCGCCCGCCCCGGACTGTTTCGTGCTTATCGCTGCTGCCGGAGGGCGTTGGTTCTCCTAGAGAGGACTACAGGAACGGTGTCCGCGGTTGTGCGCGCGGGGCTCTGGAGCCACCGGCGCGGCCCGCACCAGCCGGCCAACACTTCCGACCGCTCCATGGGTTTTCCCCGCCCTGAACACGTGACGCACCCCGTCGAGCAACGTTGCCTGTCGTGGCACCTCTCTTCGTGCCGAATTTATTTACTTATTTTATTTTATTTACAACATACTGCGATCTTGAAAAAAGACCAAGCAGGAGAGGCAAAAAAATTAAGTGGAAAACACACGTAAGCGAGATAGATGAATGATGTGCACAAAATACAGAACATAACTACATTATACAGAGATATATAGATGAGCTTAAACACGGGTTAATACGACCTTCAGAACAACGGTGATGGGTCTATCTCCTTATTATACATTCACAATTGCGATAAACAGTAAAGCAAGTCGAGTACAGACTACAGTATACAGACAATATGGCACGCTGAAAATGGCAAATAGACTGAGATGTGAAAACCACCTCAGGCAGCGAATTCCATTCCGATATACTGTACGTGGGAAAAAACGAATTCTTGAATGATGCGATCCCGTCAATCTACACCACTGCCATTTTCGCAGTTACACGGTGTATAACCCAGAGGAGATAACTCGATCGAAGCGTACGCGCGCGATTGACCGTTTGTTGTTGCTATACATGACTGGAAATTGGTAGCGTGCTACGATTCGCTACCCTGCAGAATGCCTCACCATTGAACGGGGACGTAGATACGACTGTTGAGTACACATTAGGCTTATAAACACATTAAACGAGGACTGCTACAATAATAGAAGCGCATAAGCAGCAAACTGTTCCTCAAAGTCGGTCAGTCAGTCAGTCAAGAACTTAAATAAAAAGTCGAGAAGAGTTTAAGCCGCCAAGCGATCCACCAGGGACACCAACAAAAATACTATCTTTTTTTACAACATACAATGAAATCAGCGAAATTCGACACATATCGAAATACAAGCGAACACAAATCTAATGTGGAAAGCGATAGCTTAATATAGGGGAAAGAGGCTAGATAAAGAAAGAGGCGAGGGTAAAATTTCGATAATAAAAGCTGGGATTTCACGTCCCAAAACCACAATATGGTTATGAGGAACGCCGTAGGGGAGGGCTGCGGAAATTTCGACCACACGAGTTTCTTCAATGTGCAGCCAAATCTCGTTACGCGGGCATCTATCAGTTTTGCATCCATCGAAGTGCGGACACCATGACAAGCGATTCGATCCCGCGACCTTTAGCTGAGCACTCGAGCCCCATAACCATTAGGACCATAGTTGCGGATGCCATCAATAAGGAAAGAGGGGAGTAAAACTTAAAACACACACACACACAAAGGAAACAGACACACAATGATTTGATATGTGCGGTTTCACGTCCCAAAACCACCATATGATTACGAGAGACGCCGTAGTGGAGGGCCCCGGACATTTCGACCACCCGGGGTTCTTTAACGTGCACCCAAATCTGAGCACACGGGCCTAACAACATTTCCGCCTCCATCGAGAAATGCAGCCGCCGCAGCCGGGATTCGATCCCGCGACCTGCGGGTCAGCAGCCGGGTACCTTAGCCACTATAGACCACCGCGGCGGGGCAACAGACACACACAGACCAACCGGGTGGTTCAATTACAGTCGCTCGCAAGCCGATGCAACGAAAGTTCCGCCTCAACATGGCAACGAACACGCGTACAGGGCATTCGATTCCACACCGGCAAGGGCCGATCCACACATCGTATCTCTCGGCTATTTCGGTTTCTCGCCGACTCAACGGGTGACCAAAACGATTCTAGAGAAACGAGGCCGTGTTTCCGGCCAGTGCCCATTTTCGGACGTTCGTACGAGACAAGGCCGACGCAGTGTTCGCGCGCCGTCTTTCCTCGCGTGCGCTCGACGCGAAACACTCGACCCTTTCATGTCTTCTTCTAGAGGTAAACATCCTCGACAGATCTCTCTGTTTGGGTGGTTGAAATTATAATAATACGAGAAAAAAAAAGAGAGATACTAAACTTGGCTCGAGTCGAGTCTTTTCTTCTTACGCCCTTTACGTCTAACGCGTTTGCAAGAATTTCGACGCTTCCTCGAAAAGGTTTCGAAGCAACAACAACACACGGCACTGGCGCCGGACCCCGTTTCCGGAGGACTCTCTCTCTCCCTCTTTCTCTCTCTCTCTCTTTCTCTCACTCACTCTCTCTTATTCTCTCTCTCTTTTTCTCTCTCTCACGAATCCTTACTTCAACCCCCTCCCCCTAAAACTCTCACGAATCCTTAACTGCGACCCCTCCCCCCTTAAACAAAAAGAAAGAAACTAAAAGGAGGGGGCAGAAGATATACACTATACAGCGCGTTATGATTGAAAATAAGACTGGCTCTCTGTTAACTGTAGCACGTGCGGTTGTAAACGAAAGTTTTTTTTAGACGAGCATAAGTAATCGCCGAGTGTCGACGTCAGGCTGACGCAAAAAAAGATAAAAGTGGATTTTTTTCCCCCTCTCCTTGAGAGACGAATCTGTCAGCACGCCTTCCGTCACTCTCGCCGATGAAGAGTAGAGAGAGAGAGAGAGTGAGAATTTATTAGAAGGCAGAGAGGTCGGCCTGAGCTAGTTCGCTCTAGCCTGGTACTCTACACAGGGTATAAGGGAAAGGGGAAGGAAAGAGGGATGAAGGCTGATGATGGGGACAAGAAGAGGTGGTGCGTATGTACAGTAGCCACTTATAGCACAGTACCCTACAGTCTAGTTTCTAGTCCAGTGCTTTTTATAAAGTCTAGAACAGCCTTTGCGATGAAGAGTAAGATACACTTAAAGGGTTATAGACGAGCTGAAGTGCGATTGTTTTTGTGTCGCGCAGGTGTGCATATAGGATGAAGCTGGTAGGAAGAAATAAACAGTTGGAAGTTAAAGCATTCTCGCGTCCACTATTCTGATCCCTCGTGCGTTTTCGCGCTGTAAAGATTGCGTGATTGTGGTATACCAACACGCCCAAGTTCTTCAACGGAGAAGTCCGCGCGCCTCACCCTGGCGAGGATATTCAGTGGAGGAAAACGAAAAATGAAAAGTGGTACAAAGATTTTCAATTTTCTTGATATTACTGTAATTTATATTCGAGATAAAGGCTATACAGTCTGATTGAAGGGTAAGAAAAACAATTATCACGCTCTTTCTGTTTTTAAGTACTTCTTGTTTTCGTTATCAATATTTATTACATGAAATGGCGATGAAACTTATGTAATCAATTCTTGGCCGATCCCCTGAATAAATATTAGACATAATAGATGCTTCATCATCATTATCATCAAATATGAAGCTCTCAACAATAACTGTCCCACATACCACAGAAATATTCGAACGCCTGTTATTCTTAAAAAAAGAACGAAACATCGCTCATACAAGTTGAGTTCCAGCACTTGCAGTTCTCATGTAACACCGCAAAATGCCTTTCCCATCAATATGAGGTGAGCGTCACGGGCTTTCGCTGTAGAGTTCTCCGGCTGAAGAATTTGTGATCTTCAAGAATCTGGTTTCTCATAATAGAAGATCATGTGCAGTTTGCACCGAGCCAGAAACAATATATTACTTCCTTCGCTCAGGCCACTGTTTCAGATTCACTCCGTCGAAAGTTTCTTAAAAGGCCGATTGGTATGAGTGCCGGGATTAGCCTTTAATACATCTAACCTGTTTGGAGGCAGTCAGGTGGGTACGGGCTGCCTCGCCGTTCTGTCTGCGTTACATGACTGATGCATACGGAAGGATACGTTCCTACAGTGTTTGCGCCTGATCGATACAATCCCCTTTCCCCTGTTCTTTTTTCTATCCTTTATCTTTGGATTTCCGTATTTTTCTGCCCTTTCTACTCTTCTCTCTCTTTAACTAACATAGTACTTAAAAGTTTCTTTAGAAGGTAGTGTGTGGCCAGTGGGCACAAGCCAAATTCTTTAGACGACAAAAAAAACAAAAAAACAAACATAACTGTCACTCACAACGTTGATTCGACCCCTCTGTCACAGTTGCGGTGAGATAAAAGAGAGTGAGAGTGTGCGTATAGATGGGAGAGGACGGAAGCTACGCGGGAGGCAACAACGCGGCCCGCGCATTCCTCGAAAAAACCGCCTCGCCACCATCGTCTCGGGCACCAGGCGAGACATGCGCCCAAGGAGCGTTCTGGGAGGGGCAAGCGTACTCCCATGCGAAAATCTGCGCGCCCCTTGCCACCCCCCCCCCCCCCAATGAACGCGAGGCGAAAAGATGACGCGGCCCTCCAAGCATGCACGGTTGCTGAGGTTCTCCCTCTGGGCTTCGCTGAAAATCTGGGTGCTGAAAGTGTGTCGTATGATGCAGACAGTTACGGGGCTCACTTTTATCTTCTTTTCCCTATTTTAAGAATCACACACACACACTGCTTGAAATATGAGCGCGAAACGTAGACAAGGACTAACTTCAAGCGCGCATACTACCAACCGTTGCTGTCACATTCAATATGAATTGAGGCGATCGCAAGGCACATGTACAACTGTTACAGAGGCCTCCGTCAGGCATTGTTAAGACTTTCACTCCTGTACCTTTCCAGGCTGTAACTGAAGAAACCTCGCGTCTCTCATAATCATATGGTGGTTTGTGGACGTCAAACACCACATATAAATCACCAATTGATGAAAAAATGAACCTGAATAACGTTTTGAAACGATCAACTAGCCAAATCACAAAAGTCGTTTACAACCAAAAGGGTCAAGTCTACGCAGATCTGCTTATAAATTATAGTTGTCATTCACACGTTCGCTATAGACCATTCTCCCCGAATACTACAGCGCCCAGATTCTGGCGCGTACACTGTTCTCGTATAGGAAGCCCTACGCGTCGTCCATTACGGACTCCTTTATTGCGCGCGGCACCGCAAAGGAACGACGACGTCGGTCGACGGCGCATGCGCAGAACGAGGACAGCCCGGCACTGCTACGCGGCTTCGGCCGCGCTGCACGGCTTTTCGGAACAGAAAAAAAAAAAAACGCTCGCCGAGAAACCGGAGACCGGCGCCGACGTATAGCCGTTGCAGAGACGACGACGTCATCGAGCCATAGCTGCGGCCCATAGCCGAGTCCAAGCCTCGCAAGTACTCACGAGGGATGACGGCCCTCGGCACGTCTCGTCCATGCTTCGCGCGCGCGAGCACGAGGATCGGGTTTCTTTCGCGAGCCGAACAGCTAACAATGTAGACGGACTACCACGCACCACAAACTGTGCCACGTTCGACAGCGGACTGTGTCACGGGGTCTCGTCACGAATTAATGTATCCCGAATCTGACAGGCGGGGTGGGTTCCCGTCGTGGAAACGTCGAAAAAAATGAACAACTGCAGTTCAAGCGCAATCGTGAGTTTAATGATAAACTTGAAGCAATCAGAGTACTTCCCCCTTTTTCATTTTCACAATTGAATGAGAGCATTTAATGAGTGCGCATTCTTTGTTTTTAGTGGCTTTTCCCACTACCACCTCAAACTTTGAAACGCGAACGAGCAAGGACCCCCTTCCTACACAGCAGGGGAGTTTTCAAAATTTTTCGATATTATATATATATATATATATATATATATATATATATATATATATATATATATATATATATATATATGGGAAAGAAGTGTATACTTAAGGGCTCGTTTTTTACCACGTTTTGACACATTATTAATGAGATATGACAGACAATAATTCCAAAGAATATATAGGGAAAGGTATTAGACCCAATTGTAATGTAAATGTGAAGAAACAAAAGTGGGTTCGCGCACGATGGGGGGGGGGGCATAGCTGTGATTGCGCTATACTCGCGTGTTCACACCGTTAACATTTATCTAAAAGTTTACGTTATACGAGTCATTTCTTCTTTACAGGACATTCGCCTGCGCCGCACGGTACCCTGCCGGCGGCTTCCGAGAGCCCACGGGTCCGCCTATAGCGCACTGACAACGTCACTCTTTCATACTACCGCTGAGGACGGGCCCCTTGCCACCCCTACCCTTGCTTCTGGACTGCTGCTCGTGTTGATGACGACCGTGCCACTGCTCACTTAATCTTTTCTCTTATTTCCACTTTTCTCCCCTTTCCCCTTCCCCGCAGGCACTGCGCCGTGCTCCCGACCGGGTTGCAGAAATGAGGTGCCTTTTCTCATCTTCTAACCACTACCACAACCACCAATTCTCCATCCTATTGCCCTCTTTCCTTTAACCGGGGATAACTAAAGTTGCTCACCCATTACGCCCTTTAACTGACGAGCGCGACAGTTAAGGCCAGACCACATGCACCCGTCGCAGCGCGTCAGCGCGTTGAATTTTCATGCGACGCCGCACCCTGTGGAGAGAGTGGTTGCGCAGCTTCGAGGTAGCCATGCGCCCTCTCTCTCTCTCTCTAGGGAGAAGGCATGGCGCCGCGTCAGAAAGCCCCGCTCAGACGCGCTGCAAAGGGGTGCATGTGGGCAGGCCTTAAGTGTGTAGCTATAGACAACAGCGAGTAAGCGTTAGCGAACTGTTTGATAATAACATCAGATATTAACGCAACTACAATTAAACGCCATTCCTGCAAGCTTCACTTGACCCTACAATCCTTTTTTGCTTTTGTGTTTACTTGTTCAAGCGCAAGTGCGCAAAAGCGGTTTTGTTGTCGCTACAGCCCTTCACGAAAGGAAGTTAAAAAAAGATAAAAGAGAAACAACAGGAAAGATTATATCGTCTCCATCGCAACACCGAACGCGACAAGGAAAAAAAAAAACAGGCATATAACACTGCGAGTGACACATAAGCAAAGGTCAAACGCTGAATACATTGAGAGTCCTTGGCGGGTCTTCCTCAAGTGGCTGTGGTCGCCCTCGGGCGTCGCCGAGTGACACGGCTGCCCATTTCCGCCACGAGGGCGGCCTTCAAACCGCGCCGCAAGAAACGGCGCTGACACCACAGCTTCTACGATACGCCAGTATCGAGTACACACGGAGAAGTTGAGGGACGTTGAACGGGGGGGTATGCTGACATTCTGGCGGACATTAAAGCGGCACTAATGGGCCGGAAAAACAATTTATTTAATTATTTATAAACATACATGCTGCAACCCTACAGTCAGGGCTATGCCAGGATTGGGACGTTATACAATAATAGGCAACAGAAAACAAAATGCAAGAATATAATACAAACGGCCAAGCAAGTACACATGTTACAAAGCAAAAGCGAAAATGGAGTTGATTACACGTTAGTTAACGTTCATCGACTGCATCTGTGAAGTCCTTTTGGTGGTAAGGAGCGACTGTCACTATAGGAAGGCTATTATTCCACAGTCTTACTGCACTCCAAAAAATAAATATATTTAAAGCTAATTAGTACGAGCAAAGAAAGGTGTAACGTTCAAGGCGTGGCAACTACGGGTGCATCTTTTAGTCGTAAACGGGATGAGTTATTGTGATAATGCATATTAAATTCGACAAATAGACGTTTGGTAAGCGTAAAAACGCACGAAAAAAAAAGAAAACACCCACCCCGAAATTCCCACACAAAACCCCGCGACTCCATAGATTTCGACGGCGTCTACTATATAGGTCGTTTCTATAGTTGCTAATAGGTGAAAAACGAACTACACTGTGATGCGTGGGGGCCATATATGCATGACGTGCCGAGTTTTCAGGACGTTTCATCGAGCTAATGTCACCAAGATACGATAAATGCCACTTGAAATCCAGGACGTCACACACAGAGATCATTCGGCGCGAATTTCGTTAACGAAATTCTGACCGTGATTTCCCCCTCTATGTGGAATCAAAGGCATTAGGGTTCTCAAAGCGCAATTGATCGATCTAAGACGATTAATTGTTTCACTTTAGAGTCCCCTTTCAGCGAAAGGGGCAGATCCTAACCAGCCGTGGTTCATCTATTATTATTCTTATATTATTATTATTATTATTATTATTATTATTATTATTATTATTATTATTATTATTATTATTAGGACAACGCATTTTAAAGTACTAATCGTTCTTATCTTTTGCAATCTGTTCCGTTCCTTTCGCGCTGAACCATTCACCATGTTTAATCGCGCCCAATTCCCTCAAATGACAGTTACCCTGAATACGGTAAAGACCTGCACAAAACGTCCCATTTTAAGCCGTACACGTGATGCTTCCCTCAAGGTGACCCCCCCCCCCCTTCCCCTTGCATTGTTCAAAATTCGCAAATGAGGCGCATAGTCGGGCGCGAACCGTTAATCGGGCATTCAAAGTCGCCAGTTTCCACCGCGCTCATACGGTCGTTAAGCCGCACGGCGAGCCGATGCAAGAGGCGTCGTCAAGAGGTCTTCTTCGGCCGTCTCGTGCCTACAGGCATGGATGCCATGAACGTCCGCTTTATAACGAGGCGGTGACGTGTGTGCCACCAGGCTCGCAAGAAAAAAAAAACGAAAAGAAATATTTTCCTTTATGTTGGCCCAATGCCTTATCTACTTCGATTAAATTTATCTTATCGTAACAAAGAAAAATATCGATTTTTGTTCTACCACATGCCTCTTCAGGCAGAATAACTTCATTTTCCCACTATTGAGGTCCTTTATCTCTACTTTTCGGCCACAAATAATCTACCCGTCTCTCAGTACTTTCTTCCATAGCGGACGTGTTTAGTTTTTCATGTTCATCCCTGAAACCCAAAGCCTCATGTACGCTTGTACCCACACGTATACCAGGATGGATATCGGCGCATTCAATCAGAACATGTCCCATCGTTTCCTTAACTCCCCCACAGCATGCACATTGTTCTTATTTTTTATTGAATGTCGCTTTATGACTACGCGTTCTAACGCAACCCAACCTGGCTTCGAACAGTAAAGCGCTTCCCCTTGAATTATTATAAAACCTCTCCCTCCGTACTTCGTTTTTGACCTCATTGTAGTTACTACGGAGCCGGCTTGTTTTCAATCGCAGTCTTGCAATAAATCCTCTCCGCCTCTCCGATTTTTTCGCTTAATGCTCCTTGTTGCCGTGTCGCGCACACAGCCAGCAGTACATTTACTGGTGAGCCTTCTAGTTCTTTTTCTCCATTTTGTGTTCACGCTCTTCCTATACAAACACCTGAACGCCTTCCATGCCCATCTGCTCACCTTCATTTTCACGTCTTACGCTCGCAGCGCCACATGCGGTGGGCACCACACAGGCTGCATACAGCTAGAGCGGCACCCACGTCTTTCTCCGTGTGCGTATCTGTGAGCGTCCGTCCGTCCGTCCGTCCGTCCGTCTGTCCTATCTATCCGTCCGTCCGTCCGTCCGTCCGTCCGTCCGTCTGTCTGTCTGTCCGCCTGTCTGTCCGCCTGTCTGTCTGTCTGTCTGTCCGCCTGTCTGTCCGCCTGTCTGTCCGCCTGTCTCTGTCTGTCTGTCTGTCTGTCCGCCTGTCTGTCCGCCTGTCTGTCTGTCTGTCTGTCTGTCTGTCTGTCTGCCTGTCTGTCTGTCTGTCTGTCTGTCTGTCTGCCTGTCTGTCTCTCTGTTTCTGTGCTTAAGTGCATTCGTGTTTGTGTGTTTAAATGCGCGCATGCGTAGTCCACGCTCTCCTGTAAAGCCAAATAGACCAGAAAGGAGCGGGCTACAGCTGCGTCGGCGGCGTCGATTGTGCTCGCCTAACGAATCCTTTGTGATGCAAAAGAGCGCGAGCCAGCGGCCGGCGATGGCGGACCCCAGGAATTCGCCAATTAGCGACGCAGCTAACGCCGCCGCCGACTGCACTATTCCGTCCCCTTCCATTCCGCTCGCCGCTTCCACAAAACTCGGTTTCGGCACCCTCGCACGCACTGCGTATATACACACAGAAGGGACCCATCTGGATGGTGTTTTAGCGCCCGCCCCGTCCGCAGCACTCGTTTTCTCTTTAACGTACACAACGCGATTTCACGCTGAATTTTGTGCGCAGCTGCGATTCCGCGCCGTGATTATTAGCCGCGATTTTTGCGCAGATGCGGGCATCAACTTATAGTCGTTTCGCGTGCCCTGCTGACGCAATAAACCATAAAACTGACTCACACAAACTGTTTTCGCAAAAGGCCTGTCGTGCTTGCATTCAACGCAAGAAGAAATCGTATCTTCTTGCGTTTGACGGTTGCAGTCCATTGCAAGTCTTTTACGTGACACGCAAAAGCGGCACGCTGAGCGCTATAGCGCGCTCCCCCAAGGTAGCTACGACAGCATTTCCTACCTATCCATTCCTCCTAATAATATTATTATCAAGAAAAATACTGTAAACGCCGATAATGCGGGGCGAGAATAACTCCAACCTAACAGCTAAATCACGAGTATACGAACGGCTACAAAATGCGCAGTATTTAACATATAAGATGATCCCCGTTATCTGACAATATAAACGGTGCGAGAAGATGCGGGTAATACAGGAGGGGTTCAATATACTGGGTGTGTGCAAGTTAGGGAATTAGCGAATGTCATATAAATATACGTTAGGAATAATTATGCTAGGCTTGCATACTTGGCCCCTGGAATTTAAGCACCACCCCCCACCCCCTCCCAACAGCTCGAATCTCCCCAACTGCGAAAATTATTTTAGATCATCCACCATTTACTTTACAAACAGCACGAACATATCTCTTAAATTGAATGGAACTATGATATCCATTCGGGATGGACCAGCCAACTTGAATAAACCAGTCGTGCCGGAGCAATCTCTTCTCTGGAACCAGTGATACATCAATACATAATCAGGGGAAGTGATATTAAAAGATGAGAGAAGTGGGCCCCGTAACTGTCTCTCAGGGGGAGGACACCTCAAGAGCAGCTCACGAGGGGTGGGGGTAAAGGAGGGATCAAAGGAATAGGATTAAAAGGTAAAGAGAGAGGATGGAGAGAGCGAGGCACAGGGACAGCAAACGACGGAAGTAAGGAGAAGATAGGAAAGATGGGCACGGTCGCAGGAGTCCGAGGACAGGTCACCACTGGCGATAGCTGTTGTCGGCGTCAGAAGATGGCGTAGGGCGGACCCAGTCGGCCAGAGCTGCGCTGCATGTCTTCGGAGATCGGCGTCAATAAATGGTGTAGGGCAAGCCCAGTCGGCCAGAGCAACGCTGTCGTTGGAGATTGCAGGGGCACAACCAGTCGGCACAAAATCCAGCGAGCGAGTCAATACATAATCGGAGGGGCCGTTTATTAGCAGCCCAAAGTGGGGGGGGGGGGGCATTCATCGGCCGTCACGGCTGTACAGCGTCTCTATAAAAGACCATCTACAAGAAGCTTCTTCACTAAAATCAATAGCAGGAGGAGGTGGAGGAATAGGAAGGAACGGAGGAACCTGACAGAAGGACAGGGAGGTTAGCCAGCTCCCAAACCAGCCGGTTAACCTTGGTCATGGACTTTCTGCAGAAGGAACTCTTGCGCTATAGTGTCTATGAGAGCTGGAACGCACGGCGCTTCAGCGAGCGTGGGAATGAACGGCATAGTACACAAACTTGTCTAATCTTTGTTCTTTCGGCTCTGTTTGGTTCCATGCGGCCTGAATCCGCTTTGCCGCAGGACAAAGGTCAGCAAAGGTACAGCACATATGCTTCACCAGCTTCCACTTGTTAATAAGCCTTACCAATTCAAATTAATCAATCAATCACCAGAAAAATAGCACGTTTCCGCCATATTGGCAGTGGGAAAAGCTGGCTTCATTTCTGCTGGCAAGGCATTGCGGGAGCTCCAGCAATTCTACTTTAATACTCGTCGTGCACCACCGATCAATCTCATGGTGGCTCAACGATCGCGGCGCCAGAGTCCACTCTAGTTAATTTTAGTACAGTAATATTAGGAAACCTTATGTCCAGTGTCACCACAATCGGAAAGCAGCGGTTATGGGCAGGATGTTCTCTAAGACTCGACTGACAGTGTGCGATTACGATGGTCTTGTGCCGATGACTACAAAAAGCGTGCCTCCCAAACCAAGCTAACAACACCATATCGCAAAGAATACGTGTTCTCCAATGATACGAGAGTAGGAGATAGGAGGTGGTGTGCCCCCCCCCCCCCCCCTTTTTTTTTTGCTTCTCTTCCTTGCGTTTACAACCGAAGACGGCTTTTCCGAGTGCCGCTTACACGTTGACGGATCACCTCTGCGAGACGAGAGAGAGAGAGAGAGCGACGACCAGTCAGGTGTGTCCGCTGGCCGACTTGACGGATCGCCCTCCTGCCCGCTCGCGTAGCAGACAGCAAGGAGGGGCGGCGACGCTACGCTAGCGTCGCGGGCTCGTCTCGTAACCGACGGAGCGTGCCAAGCCACCGCTGAAGCTACCGAGCTACTCCCCCCCTTCGCAATACTCTCACTGCTCACTGCAAGACAATGGGAAGGAGGACGACAACCTGACCTCCTCCTGTGTTCTTCGACGAGCCCTCCCGGTGCGTATGTGTATATCTGCCTAGGGAGTCGTCGCTGTGTGCCGCAAACGAGCAACGTTTGCGTGAGGTGCAAAGGGGCTGTCTGAACTGGGACGTATAGAGAGAAATCTTTTGGATGACAAGTATAGCTTATGGCGGGGACTCTGTCCGTCTCCCACTCCCTCCCGCGGCATCTACACCCTCACTGCGAATGCGCGTCCCCTTCCCCTTTTTCTCTTCTACGCTGACCCCTTTCTCTCCCGCGTCGGCGGCGAGGGCAACGAAACGCTCGCTCAGTACACACGATCCCTTTGAAGCCGTTGATTGTCGGTCTTGCGGCGTTCCACATTTCCGTGAGACAGAGCGCGTCTGCTTTGGTTAGCACGGGATCGCGTTGAATGCATCTGGCGTGTGCGATCAAAGACCGGCTGTTTAGCAGTGATATATAGTCATGGTCACCGGTGGCGTTGGTCACCGGCAGCGTTAGTGAGGTAGATGTTCGAGCAGCGCATTGCAGCAGGGACGCCGCGCCGACGAATATATGGGAGGAAGTGTATACACATACATACATACATACATACATACATACATACATACATACATACATACATACATACATACATACATACATACATACATACATGCATACATACATACATACATACATACATACATACATACATACATTTTCTAGCGCGAATCGCCGTCGTCCGTCGTTGTCTCACCTCGCGCCTCCTGGGACCATAGATCACTTGTATGTGTGTGTGTGTGTGTGTGTGTGTGTGTGTGTGTGTGTGTGTGTGTGTGTGTGTGTGTGTGTGTGTGTGTGTGTGTGTGCGTGTGTGTGTGCGGAGAGAGAGGGGACCCGACAAACGGATGGGTAATGGGTATATATAGCAGGTGTGAACCCGTGGTATTACGGCACTTTAATAATTTTCTCAACCGCACAGTTCAATATGTACTGCGGCTGCAGTGCCGTATATAACTCGAAGCGCGCCCTGGGAAATTTCATCCGAAAGTTTAGAAGGGGCTCGACGAACCGACGAAAGAAGTGTTCTTGAAATAATAAATACGGAGGTTATCACCGAAAAGCTATAATAAAACGAAAATTACAAAAAACAGACAGAGACAGAACGTGCGTGGCGTTCGATATCTCGATATCTGTCGGCGCCGCGAGGGATCACAGAGAGAGCCGCCGCCAGGCCCGCACACACAGCTCTGCTGCGTGTAATTGATTCCATCGCCGCGAATCGCCCCCCCCCCCCCCCCCCGCTCGCTGCATGCGCGCACCTTCGACGCGGAGTTGCAAGCTCGGGTTTCCGAATCCCGGGGCTTGCAGCACGGCTGCCTCCTCCTAATATGCACCCGCGCTGGACAACGGCGCGGGTCGATGGCAACGCCACGCGCCGGCAATTAGGTCACCACGCGTGAGCGCCCGCGGAAAGCACGAGTGATGCATCACCACCTCGCAAAGCGAGGCACCGCCGTGGTATATACGCTATATAATACTCTTCCGCCTGCTCACCTTGCACACCTTGCAGCCATGGCAGTACACAGCCGTGGTCCGTACACTATAAGGTATAGGTGTAGCAGGGATGGCGTAGTGGTTCGAGAATCCGCCTCGCATGCAAAAGGTCCGTGGTTCAAATCCCGGTGCCGCACAGTTCCCAACCGGACAAAAAAAAAATCCGCGTGGTGATGGAACTGCATAAAGAGGCCTGGGGTGCGGCCTCACCGGCAACCACCGCCGGGAACGCACTCCCTCACCAGAGAAGGATTGGCCACTCTGGTGCAGTATCTGGCCACTACTACTATTCTAGCCACTGTACCAGTATACCTCCCACATGCGTACGTCAAATAACTCACGGCCCTCAGTTCCCAGGTATAGACATAGCATACACCAGAGCTCTCAAACATGCGGCCCGAACCGCAGATGACTGTCTTCGTCCCACATTCTCTATTGCCATTTTTGTTTTAAACAGTCATGTTCATGCGCTATATACACACCCGGGCCTGGTGTCGCGTGCTCTTTTAGTGAGGCACCCCATCCGGTCGCTGCGTGGTAAAAGACAAGCGTGGAACACAAAAAAAAATAAAAAACACAAACTGCGTATATCAGAATTGGCGTGCAGATTTCAGTCGTCTTGGTCAGGATAGTATTGATATGCTTGACGTGCCACGGTGGTCAGTCAGCTGCTTACCCGCCGGTCGCGGGATCGAATCCCGACCTCGGCGTTCGCGTTTTCGATGGAGGCGAAAAGACCAGTGCGCTTAGATTCAGGTGCACGTTAAAGAAAGACCAGATGGTCGAAATTTCCGGAGCCTTCCACATACGACGTCCCTCATAATCATATGGTGGTTTTGGGACGTTCCCCCCCCTCCTAATTATTATTATTGATATGTTTATTCAGAAATGGTTCTCGGGCGAGTCGGCGATTACATAACGTGGTGACTTTATAGCGCTAAAGAAGACGTGCACGTGCGAAAGACAGACGACAGACAGACGCCCTTCCTGTCGTCTATCTCTCACGTGTGTTCCTGTACTTTTAGCGGTAAATCCACCATGTTTATTGATACGTTTCTCGAAGGCCTATGTCAAATACCCTTCGAACGTTATCCATACACGGGACGATGGAAGGTCCTTCTTTTAACTGGTTACGTTAGTTGACAATTCACTATAACTGCCCCCCCCCCTCATTCTCGCTGCCACTAAAATCCTCTCCACAATCCCAACCCTCGGGAGAATCGATTTCGCAACTATACAGCCCACTAGTCGCGTTTAGTTCGACACTTCCGGTGTACATTGATTTGTGGGGTTTAACGTCCCAAAACCACCATTTGATTATGAGAGACACCGTAGTGGAGGGGTCCGGAAATTTCGACCACCTGGGGTTCTTTAACGTGCACCCAAATCTGAGTACACGGGCCTACAACATTTCCGCCTCCATCGGAATCTTCCGGTGTACAGACGAATACCTTGCGATGACCACCGCTACACGTTATAGAATGGCACCTCTCTCGGCTCCTCCACCCACGAACGGGTGAATTGTACATTTACGCTGGGCAGCCGCGGAAGCACTCGCCGTGGGTTCATACAAACGATATACGTGGGGTGTGCACACAAACGCGAAATTGATTAGTTTCCAGCGGCCACCACAAACGTGACCCCGCCTGGTCGCGTAAGAGGCAAAGCCGCACGGTCGAAGGTCTCCCAACCGTGTCCCCGGGATAACCTTTTTCATCTTTCTTTCGACCACTTGGAATTCTCGTTAACGAATCCTTCACCACCGTCCTACCGCAATTATTTGTTTTTTTTGTATTTGTTATGTTATGTCGTTCGCGAAAACACCGGAGCGTGAGCGCTAACGGATTTCGACAACACAGGTATAATTACGCGTGGTTGGACGCTAAACGAAAACATCGGGAGGGGCATCGGAATTCGGGCTCTCCGAGCCAGCGAGGCAGATACACACAGGTAGGAGGGAAAATTATAATAATAATAATAATAATAATAATAATAATAATAATAATAATAATAATAATAAAGCAGTGTGGATAGTCAACTCTGCGCATTTCTACAATGTAGAGGAGGAGTTATCAAAAAGAAAGCGCTTTCAATGTAGTAGTAGTAGTGGTAGTAGTAGTAGTAGTAGTAGTAGTAGTAGTAGTAGTAGTAGTAGTAGTAGTAGTAGTAGTAGTAGTAGGGTGGTTGCACTGCTGCGCGGCCTTTATACTTTCTTGCTCGCCGAGAGCCTTGTAGACTAGAACGAAACGATGCCACGTGCGAAGGCCCAGCGGCCAGCGACGCGTGCGGCTCTGACCATGTGACGCTTCGCCGCCCGTGTGCCAACGAACGTCTTCTGATGACAACGACCGCAACCCGTGAGCGGCACATGATGCAAGAGTTTCGCAGCACAGCCACCCCCAAGGAGCATAGGGCATCGACAGGGGTGTACAAGAGGGGCACAAACGGAGAGTCCCCCGATCACCGCCACCGGTCTCTCGACCGCGAAGAGTACGTCCACTTCAGAAATTAGCCCAACCATTGCAGAATATGCTTGATTGATGATTGATATGTGCGGTTTAACGTCCCAAAAACCACCATGTGATTATGAGAGACGCCGTAGTGGAGGACTCCGCAAATTTCGACCACCTGGAGGTTCTTTAACGTGCACCCGAATCTGAACACACGGGCCTACAACATTTCCGCCTCCATCGGAAATGCAGCCGCCGCAGCCGGGATTCGATCCCGCGACCTGCAGGTTATAAAACATACGTGCTTACATAAATATACAGAAGGTGGTCCCGGAGCACTTGGCTGAAGGGGGACCTCCTGTCAGAAAACGTGTCAAATAAGTAAGAGTAAAATGCAACTCTGTCAAGAACGTGGAATAAGTTATACAAGTAAATGCAATACAGACTAAAGATAGTCCAATTTTAACACGTATAAGTACAACAAAAACATTGTTTAGAACATCTAAACAATGAAGAAAAAAACCCAAAAATATCGAACAAACGATTAAATGAACAAAGGAGCGATCAAAGCAAGTAAAAGGTTAGTAGCTGTGGCACTATTATGTGTACATGAACGTGAACAAGTGTAGATAATGTTACGCATCTCTGAATTTAAAGTGTGCAGAAGAAATGTGAATAACGTGTTTTTAAAAAGAGCTAACGATGAAGAGTGCTTAATTTTCAGAGGAAGGCTGTTCCTGATGGATAACGACGTGAAACCGAAGTATATATTCATGATTAATATAAACTAATGGCATGAATTATTGGAAGTGATGAATTGCTATTAGTTGCGAATCTTGTTCCATTGGTGTTCACTCGTAATGTGTTCACTCGAAATAGCGTCTCGAAATATGTTCACTGGAGGAGGGTTCTTTATTAGTTTAAATAACAGTATGCATAAATTGTATTTAACAAGGCTGTCTAGTAAAAGGATTCTGTCATTTAAAGAACGTCGAACACACTGAAGCTGAACGAGCCGAACGTTAGTAGACGAACGACATCGCGGTTTTGGCACGCAAAAACCCCCCAGGGTGAGTAATTACTAGATAGGTGTGCCAATTGCATGGTAGTGACTCCATCGCACCAATTCGCTAATTGAAAACGGCGTTACTTTCAGCCCACAGATTCGATTGGCGTGACACAACCCGAACGACCATTTGAAGACGAGCCCTTTCGTATGTCTTGCCATGGAAAGTCGCTCGATTATTCCGATAACTATTGTAATAGGAGAACAAGACCGCCGTGTCGGTATTGACACACTGGCACACACACACACACACACACACACACACACACTACCTCACCCACTCTCTCACTTATTCCATCACTCCGTCACAGGCTCGCAAAGCCGATTGAGGAAGTTTCCATCGAGATCGCGTCGTTTTTCGGCCATATAAAGTAACTCCAGGTATCGCCGTGACCTGCTGGGTCCACAGCGGCGCGAGGCGAGACATCGACGGACGACGACGATTCGAACGAGGGAGTGTATGTAGTATGTACGTATTCGCTTCCTCCCATATATTCGTTGTCGCGGCGTTCCCCGCTGGAATTCGATAACGGAATTACCGACGACGAAACAGAAGGGAGGACGCCCTGCTCCTCCTCCTCCCTCAAAACGACCGATCCGCGGGGTAGTTTCGTCGTCGTCGCTGCTGCCGGCTAACGCACAGGTAATTTGCAACGCCGAGAAGCGCGAGGCAGCGGCAGCGGGCGTTAATGAACCGACCGGGGGGTGGGGGGGTCTCGCGACGACCCCCGGTCGGCGGCGACGGCGCGCGAAAAGCTTGCGCCCTCTCTCTCTCTCCCGTTTCCCGAAAGCTCAGCCATCCCAGCCGCATTTGCGTGCAGCGCGAGACCGCACCGCCCGCTGCACCTCTCGCGCAGGAACGTGTATTTAAGCGTGTATTTAAACGTGTATTTACGGTGTTCAAGAATTCAAACGCGAGAACTTCGGGCTGTTTAATGCACGTTAGTTTAACAGGACCACGGATCATACTCGCAGATTTTAACGTGAAAATGTCGGGCTGAGTAATTAACGCGCGTATATATACTTCCGCTTCGACCATCGACACCAGCCCCGCCGCGATGGTCTAGTGACTATAAGGTACTCGGCTGCTGACCCGCAGGTCGCGGGATCGAACCCCGGCTGCGGCGGCCGCATTTCCGATGGAGGCGGAAATGTTGTAGGCACGTGTGCTCACATTTGGGTGCACGTTAAAGAACCCTAAGTGGTCGAAATTTCCGGAGCCCTCCACTACAGCGTCTCTCATAATCATGTGGTTGTTTTGGGACGTTAAACCCCACATATCAATCAACCATCCACACCTCCAGTCACGTCAACAACATTTTGACTCGAATACTTACGTCAGAGCCTTTAGCGGCGAGATTCGTATACAGGAAATAGATTAATAAAGTAATGCGCTAGCACACATAGCAGCGCTCACCGCGCAAGCTCAGAAAAAAAAAAAAGAACTGCCAAAGAGTATATGGGGTTGACTTCGACTGTCTTAGATGAAGTACGCTGCAATCCACGATGTTAAAGAAGGCAAGTGGCTTGATTCGTAGGCTAATCGAGTGTACAGCGCGGTTACGAGAACGCGGTGTGTGTGTGTGTACATGATGACTTCCCGTCTATGAGACGAGAGTGATTTGTCGGTTCGTCTTGGATTATTTTTGCGAGAACGTGGCTATCCTCCTCGTGGGGGGTGTCGGGGGAGAGGGCGTGAATCGCTCACGTAATCAATGACGTGTTACTGTGACGTCCCCGCGACATCTCATCACCACTTGGGTGAAAAGTGGGGCCAGCCTTGCAGATAGTGAAGCATAGGGCGAGGTGCAAGAGCATTCAGTAAGGAGGGGCGGGGGGGGGGGCAGTGCGATCGACTGAACATGTGAATGTAATTTAATCAATGACTGCTGAGAGTATGATGTCTATGCACGTTGAAGGACACTAGCTGGTCAAAATTTCCGGAGCCCTCCAGTACGGCGTTTATCATAATAATATTGTGGTTCCTGGACATCACTTCCGAGATATATTATTATTATTATTATTATTATTATTATTATTATTATTATTATTATTATTATTATTATTATTATTATTATTGGTAAAGTATGGACTTATGTATGTACTCTTCGTGGTGTTATACCTGAAGCTACTGTCTCTTTTTTCTATTTTTTTACTTGCATTGCACAGCTGACACGTTTGAAGTGCACTAAGTGAAACGGTAAATCAGTTTAGACAAATAGATCACTTCTCGACCGCTACTTTACCACTAATATCGCTAAAACGGGTACTTCATTACAAAAAAAAAAACGAGAGATAAAGTTGCATTACCGGTATTTTTAACTTAGCGCGAGAACCTCTGCGCTTGAATCTCGGTGTGAAGTCACGGACCTCTTTTTCTTTACTTTCTTTTTTCTCGTGCCTCACCAGTTCAAGCTATATTCTTAAAAATTTGTGTGCGAAGTATCGTCGAACCTTTGAATGAAGGGTAAAATTTATTCTTTCTCATAATGCCCACTCTTTTTTTCTCTTCGGTCGTGGTCACAATTTCGAGGGATAGGTAAACGAAGAACCTCAAATATAAGGCATAGCTCGACCCACTCACTCTTGAATAGACTCCTAGACTCACTCATAGACTCATTTGGATGTGTTCAGTGTGAGTGAGAAATTAAGTGTCAGTAGAAGCGAGTATGAACGTGATTGAGTATTCGTCAGTGTGGGTGCAGCGTAGAGCTTATCATAACAAAATCACCGTCACAATGGCCATGGTGTCTTCGTAGTCTCGTACTCATCTTCAAAGACGAGAGAGTGGTTTATTTCCCTCGTTTTCACTACCCTTTCCTACAGACACTATCTCCCCGTCGCCACTTATCTGTCCATAAAACACTCGAACAATGTCGGTATCTAAGCATTGAGCCTATCAGGATTTCGTGCTCATCGGCTACGCGCTGTTATCGGCACTGATGCCGTAGAAAGCGCACAAGGAGAAGTGAAATCAGTTGATCTCGAACGATATTCACGCAAGAGAAGGCAGAAATGGCGCGCGGCTTCACAGTAAAGCAGGGTACGAGACAATGCACAAGCCTGATATCCCCTCGCACATGGACCAACCGAGAGCTTATTTTTAAGTGTGAATACACTTTATAAGCGACCCCACACCGTCCACCGCCGTCGGAGGCGTCCGCAGTCTTCTCTCTATCTTTAAAAGAAAGAGGACTTGGCGGGCCGCAGCGCGACGCTCTACCGAATAAGCCACGGACGCGACGCTGATATCGGTGTCAGTAACGCGCCTTATACCCCCTCCCCCTTCGCTCACTCCTCCGCTCTCCTCGCTCGCTGCAGCTGCGCGCGCACCCCTCTCTCTCGCGCGCCCGCCTTCTCTCTCAGTCTCCCGTCGAGAGCGGGACGTGAGGGGGAGTAAAGTTAAAATCCGTTGGCATTCGCCAGTGAGTTAACGTAAACTCCCCCGTGTGATCAAATAGCGATTCCCAGGAACCATTACACCATAAAGGCACCATAGTGTGATTAACAAATATAATAGTGCGAATTAATAAATACCCCTCATAGCACCACCCCGTGTATTCGCACTTAACCATGTTCACCCTCGGCGAAATGCTTGGGAGTTTTTTCGTGACGTCACGTGGAACAGACCAATGGTGTCACGAATTGCACTGAAAAGACGGGTAACACGAAGAGAGAGCAAAAAAACGCTCGTTCTTTGTATTTCCGAAGGCTGTCTAAGTAAGGGTCCCTTTATATCGGCAGACCATGGCAAGCGGAGTCCTCGCTATATAGTGTCTGCACCCAACTAACTACGACGGCGGAAACGGCGGCCGACCTAATTGCGCGCCACATCCGACCGACCGGACGGACGACGACGAACGAACGACCATCAAACGACTCGTCGTATATGGTCCGCGAATTATTCATCCGCACGAGCGAATCGAGGAACGGGAGAAGGCACGAGCCCAGTGTCCCGCGAGAACGATTACGACTAGAAGGAGGAGAAGAAGCAGGAGAAGAAGTAAAAGAAGAAGTAAAAGAAGAAGTAAAAGAAGTAGAAGTAGAAGTAGAAGTAAAAGAAGTAGAAGTAGAAGTAAAAGAAGTAGAAGTAGAAGTAAAAGAAGAAGAAAGAAGAAGAAGAAGAAGAAGAAGAAGAAGAAGAAGAAGAAGAAGAAGAAGAAGAAGAAGAAGAAGAAGAAGAAGAAGAAGAACCTTACGATGCGTTAGGGCGATAGAAAACACTCAGTGGTGTCAGACGTGGAAAAAAAATACACACAAAGGCAACACCGTAACGGCAGCGTACGTAAAGGAGACATTTTATGAGAGAAAGAAACAAATTCATCGCGCCGAATATGTAAATGACGCTCCCACAAGAATTCGCGGCTAATGCCTTTTTACGGGAACCCGCGTATAGTTTGCGTAATGGAGCCGAAGCATAATTAGCAGTGAACACGTATCACATTATTGCTGTGAGAAGGCGAAAGCCGTAAATACCATCACGAGAAAGGTCACGCGGCGAAAAGCCGGCATGTGGTGCGTTTACAAAAACGTATTGTCACAAACGTCAATAACATTCAACGCAACGTTTTTCTTCTTAGACATACAATAACGATGATCACAAAACAGACGTCATTTATACATGAACATGGATATGAGATGACGCTGAAAGAACATGTACATTCGATGGCTCCCACAAACACAGCCACAAAAAATATTTCAAGGTAAAGAAGGGACACCAATAAAACACGAATAAGTACATTTTGCATATTTACGTGTTGCCATGCCATTTCTGCCGGCGCATCGGCACATCAGCCTAGCAATACCAGGCCGGCCGAAAGGCAACTTCCCCTCATCCGGGGGAGGGGGGCTAGAAAAAGTGGCTAACGATTTAGAGTACTACGTACTCTACTATGAGAAAACATGAAGCCGTCCCACGAAAAGCCACGGATTCTTCAAGTACAGTCCCAACGTTATCCGCACAAAAATTCACCCATATGTATACGAAGTGAATGCTGATGATTGTGCGAAGCAATGTCTGCCGGATCGTGAATCATGGCCTCTTATTTGGTTCTGGTTATCAGCTGTTTATTTTGTTCTTGTTAACCTTTTGTTCTTTCATATACTGTGGTTGATATGAGCGGTTGAATGTCGCTGTTTTTCCGGTGTTATGGCCTTTTGTTTTGTTTGTTCTGGTTAACAGCCTCTTAATAACATTTTTGTTGTTCACTGATGTTTCGGTATATATCTATATAGACTCCCGGCGGCGGCTTATGGGTGCAGCTTTTAGGTGCTCGCCTCTAAAGAAGAAAGACCCCCCCCCCCCCCTCCCCAAGAACTCCTCAAACGTGCGGCACAGGTGTTTAACCCAATCTATCGTCATTTTCAAGGGATATGAGGATCGCCTTTTTTCTGAGCTGTTGCTCTAGAGTACAATGGATGACTTCACATAGCCCTGCATGGGGGGAGAGGGGTCACGCACGTTAACAACAGTTCAGAGAGAGAGAGAATATGGCAGCGCCCCAGGCAGAGACTTCATTCACAAGGTGCATAGGATCCATCGATATGTCTTCTATAATAGCTTTTGATTTCCCTATCAGCCAATTTAAAAGATGCTCGCTTCTAACTTGGCATTTGACGACGTTAGCTTACAGAATTTTAAGAACAAAAGGTTCTCACGGGTATAGCGATTCATTCTGGAAATCCAATTTCAGTTTCCACTACGGGACCTCCTCCTATATATCCTTATCTTGAACACTTCATTGCGAAAGAATAAAAAATTGATTGATGGATGCTGAGGCGAGTATCAACGCTGATAAAGAGCTAAAAATAAACTAAAGCTTAACTAAAAGTTAAGCGGTTAACTTTTTTTTTTGAGGGATCTACTTTATCGGTCTAAACTGATCCGAGCGTCTCTTTTCAAATGCGTCCCTCTCGAAACGAAGGCATACGCGTCACCAGCTGCGTGAGAAAATAAATTTAAATATATAAAAAAGACAGAAAGCGAGGGAAAAAAACGTATTCTAGGAAGCGAGATAGGGGTGTGGCTCCTTCCCTCCAAGCACGAATTGGGGAAACAGACGGGCATTGTCATCACCCCGTCGCCTATAACGAAATCCGTGGCGCGGGGGGGTCTTCGCGCGCCAGCAGCGGTGATCGAATTACAATCAATCACGCGCGGGGGCGCCCCATTCCCACCCCGCCGCCGCTTTTGAATGCCAGGAAGCGGTACATTTGTTACGGGGCCGTCGCCGATTGCGCTGATTGCGTATATACACGCGCGAAACGCTTAGTTTCATTGCCGTGTGTCAGAGTGCGTTTGCAATGCCGAGTGTATTCCTCTGCGATGCCTGCGACTTTTTGTACATATAGCTGGAGAGATATATAAATATATAAACATTGTCCGGTCGATAAAACGCGGGGGGTGGGGGGGGGGAAGCTATAAGCTTGGCGTTTGTGTGCGTGACGTAGTACTTTTTTGGTTGTTTGTTTGTTTGTTTCTTGCTCTGTATCTTCTGCGCAGCGCCACTCAAAAATCCCGAGTTATCACAAGCCTCGCTCGAATGGATAGTGCAAGAAATGGAAGGCACGAATGCTTAGTGCATGAGAAACACTCCGTTCTCTCATGTATGGTCGCACTGGCACAACCGCGAAACGCCATCCCGTTGCAATGTAACGTTTGTTAACTATGAAAAAAAACGCGAACGGTGTATCATTGGCCAGCGCGACACTGCCGAATGGATGGAGACAGAGAGAGAGCGAGACACTCGTATTGGTATGCACGAATTCTCGTATATGAATTCTTCGTTCTAGCATGGCACCATTGGCTCGCGCCGTGTCCCCGTGCACGCTGGATCAGCCCCATCTGTTACTGCGGCACCAGCTACGGAGCGATGCCAGCTCTGGGTGGTCTTGAATCAACTTGACCCCGGACTATTTTGTGTGCAGAAGATACTAGGACCTTGGGCATCTGCCTCAGTTGCGCAGAAAGCGACTAAAGCACTCCTACTTTACTTAAAGTCAACAAACATGAGCGACCGCCTGTAGACTGTGTGTGCTCCCCGAGTGTGCTCGTGATTGTGTGTACCTTCTCGTCTCTCTGCAACCTCTTTTCTCCCCTTCATCCCTTCCCCAGTGCAGGGTAGCGAACCGCATGTGCGTCTGGTTAACCTCCCTGCCTTTCCTTCCATCTTTATCTCTCTCTCTCTCTCTCTGAGAAGAATGGGTTTGAAAGAAAGAAAAAAAAACACGAAGAAATGAGTGCAGCGCCGAACTGTCTCTCTGCGCAGGGATGCACTAACACTTCCGTTTGGGCTAGTTAGTTGGTGTATACATAATAATAATAATAATAATAATAATAATAATAATAATAATAATAATAATAATAATAATAATAATGTTTTTTTGACATTTGCGAAAGAGCAGCGATGCGATACAAAATTGACCTACCAAAGCTTCATAGTGCTTGATGGGCAGGGCAGAGCCGAAAGATAGCAGGCCACAAGAATTGATTTGTGTGAGACACCGTAGATGATGAAGACACTTGTTTTTCGCGTATGTATCCGAAATATAGACGCACTTGTACAGCAGTGCACGAGGAAATAAAACTGACGCGAATACATATACTGTAACCTATAGCCTTACATTCGCTCACGCAATAGCTATACAATACAATACTGGGGAACCATCAGATGGCCGCGCTAAAAAAAAAAAAAAGCGAGGACAAAGAAGACGTGTTTTGCGCCCGTCTGGGAATATCTTCCCTTTGCAGCTTTTGTGCAGATCTGGAATCAATAGACCATTATTTTTTGTCATGTCGCCGTTACAGTCTATTAAGAAAACGTCTCCTTGTCATCCCATTCGCTAACCTTGCGCTGCCCTTCACCGTTGATAATATACTCTCCTTTGGTGCTTCGGTTCTGGGCTACAGCCACAGGAATGACTTTGATGCTGTTTGCAGTGTTGTTCGTGAAACAAAACGAATGCGCCTCTAAATTCCTATTTGAATATTTGTTATTATAATATTATTAAGCACATTCTAAACATCAATTTTCAACGTGTTCGAAATTATGGCAATTTCAATTCAAGATGTGTATTATTCTGTCTGGTCAAAATGGCAAAAAAAAAATATTGCACTCCTTCTGTATTTACGTGTACTTTACCCTCCTTCTGTTGGGATTAGGTATCATTTGAAAGGCCTTCAATTTCGTATCCTCAATTCTTGGCCAATCGCCCGGGGTGAGCAAGAGCCATTATGGAGGCATCATCATCGTTATCATCATCGTCATGTGTACGTCTCTTCTCTGTACTTGTTCTTTAGCGCAGCCATGCATTATGTACCAGGGACGCACAATGTAAACAAAAGGTAGGGAGAGGTAGAGAGATGCTGCGCTGGGATGATAGGAGTCGGAGATAGGAGCTGCGCAGCGAGGCGATAGGAAATGACGGGAGACTGCGCTGAGCATGGTACGCGCGTGTTTCCCTGGAGGAACGCGAGGGCACAGGAATGGGGGGGGGGGGGGGGGGCGTAGTCCGATGATCGTGGACATTGTGCCAGCTGTAGCGATACACCGCGGACTTCGCTTCCACAGCAGACACAGTCGAAATGGGGGGGAAGGGTCAACCGATCATATTCGAAGTGACGTCACGCACACGCA
Organism: Rhipicephalus microplus; assembly: GCF_043290135.1. Classification (NCBI taxonomy): domain Eukaryota; kingdom Metazoa; phylum Arthropoda; class Arachnida; order Ixodida; family Ixodidae; genus Rhipicephalus; species Rhipicephalus microplus. The sequence continues at coordinate 178,964,647 of NC_134705.1, forward strand.
CCAGTGACGTTAACGCAGCGCACATGTATAGACCGGAATAAGATAAACACACACACACACACACACACACACACACACACACACACACACACACACACACACACACACACACACACACACACACACACACACACACACGTTCCTATACGGTGGCACCTTAAGAATGAGCATCGGGGCCACGATCCCGTTCCTCCTTTCCCAGACTTTAGAAGGTACCCAATCAAAGATTCCCCCCCTCTCTCTGTATTTTGTTTTCCATACCTCTTTCTCTCTCTCACTGCGTTCCAGCAGGCGTGTTTAGACACTCAGAGCACTTCTTTTTGTTTTGTTTTATTTTCGCAAAGCGTATGGTTTCCTAAAAATATAGCATTTCTGAAAGCCAACAAATTAGTTCCACGCCACTGAGGAGGCGTCGTGGAATCGCGGGTGTAAGCGCTACTCTCAACTGACCAATGACGACTGACACCTGTCGAATTCTGCGGCAACTTCTTTCGATCACTCGTGACACAGTCACTCGTAACAATATCACTACGGTATTAACATTAGATCAGCCATCAGGTCAACACTGAAAACTTGTAAACACCGGACTTTCGTCGGAAGAAGAAAACCAGCTCGACGACCGAGAAAGATTACAACGCACATCAAACAGACGATGAAGCCCACTGCCAAATATACGAAGCGCGCCTCCTTCTCGTAACGTAAGAGTATACTTCTCGTAAAAAAAAAAAAGGTCTGTGCCCGGGGCAGACGGGAGACCCACGTTATAATTCCAGCCAGGAAACCAAACAGGCCTGAGGGCGTCGAACTCCGTTTAGAGGTCGACTGCGACGACAATGACGGAAATATAAGCCAACGGCCTTGGCTGCACACAGAGACGTCCCGAGATGTAAACGAATAATGAAGTGAAAACAAAAACGTCGTGCGGAATGGTCCCACACACAAGCGGCGCGGCACGCTCCTGCCACGAACCTGATTAACAAAATGCGGCAGCGCAGAAATTACCGATTCTCTTTCGTGGCCGCGCATGCCAGAAAAAAAGGGGGTGGAAGAGTGGAGGGGGGGGGCTATTCTCCTCAATGCAGACCGAGTGGAGCGCTTCCGGTGAGAGTATAAACACTTGGGGCGCACAAGTAGGCGAAGACGGTTCGGATCCCAGAACTCTTCCTTCGCTTTTTTTCTTTGAGTTATCAGAACTTCATTAATTGATTTACCTAGCTATTCATCCGCCGGGACTGTAGCCAGAAAATTATTTTTTTTTTCGGGGAGCAGGGGGTTTCAAACAACCTTTATTCAACTTCGTGCGCATCTTTTAGGGGCGAAGCTCCTTATGGCGTGGCTTGTGCGTCCCTCGTAGTACGTAACCACCAGTGGCACATACCCGAAATAGCGGTCCTCACAATGTCTGCTGGAACGGGGGCACTTGTATATGATCAATACATGATGAAAAGATGTGAGATGGCTGTGCTTGGAGTTTTCTCTAGACATATGGACGAACGGACGGACAGACAGAGGGGCGCACGGACGGATGGACAGACAGAGGGATGGCCGCAAAAAGAGATGGACGGACAGACAGACGAATGAACAAACGGACGGATGCACCAAGGATCACACAAATAGGCGGACGCAAGAACAAATGGACAGACAGACTGACGAACGCTGCGCCCCACCAATCATCATTCACTCCGTGGATATTCTGTGATTTTTTTATGTGTGCGCATATACACACACGAAAAATTAAGGATAGCGAGTGTAACACTCCCTATCGGTCCTTTCCGAACAGTTCGCCACCGGCGTCATCGGTATACTAGAAAGGTTTCTAGTACACTCTACCACCGGCACTCGTTCGCATAATGACGCGCTATATACTTCACCTCACCGCTTCCAGACGGCGACACCTGTCCCTCATACAACGAGTACTATGCGACATAGAACGCATGTGAGAGCTAAAGAGCGCGTTTGTACATGCATGTTCGACGGTAGCGCCGAGGATAGATCCGCTGGCGCCTATCGTACCGGATCGAGAGTCCGCGGGCTCTAATCCCGAGTAATCCCGAATACGGTAATATACGTCAGTGAAGTTTTGGTGAAACACAGTATATAAAAAAAGCTATCGTGTTGAAAATAAAATGTAGCACCTCACCCAGTTGCACGAGAATAGAGAGCAAACGAGAAAAAAATCACGATGAAAAAAAAAGAACAACGAAAAATCTATAGAAGCGATTCGCTGCCGCGAAGAACAGTTAATTGAGAGAGCGAACTTCAGGCAGAAAAAGAAACGCGCGGCACTTCACCATTGCACTCTACGCACCGGGGAGAATGGGTAAGGAAGCGCATGAATGAAGGCCGCCATTTATTGAGTTAAGATCGAAGCCGAATGAGATAAAAAAAAAAACCTTCCCGTTTGCGTGCGCGCGCGTGAGAGAGAGAGTCACATAAAAACAAAAAATGACAGTAAAATGACGCGGGGGCACAACTGCACCACCTTGAGGTACATTCTTTATTGTGAGGTAAAAAAAAAAAACAAATCCTCGGCCGCGCCAAGAATATATAGCAGGCACACCTTGAGGTACACGAGAATTAAGCCAAATGCAAAAAAATAATAAATGCAAAAGGAAGTTCTCCTAAGTACATTTTAGAATAATGCAATTTTAAGAATTGTCAGCCGATCCACGGAGCGAAATGCTGATGATGCAGCGAAGCTATGGCCTAAAGTAGATAATGTGTATACGTCGAAGTCATCGACTAGCATAAAGGACGGACAGATGGCCGGACGGACGCACGCACGGACGGACAGATGGAAATACAGAGTATACCGGGTCTGTTTTCAAACCATATATGCGCGCTATATCAACGCTGTATGTACGGTATATGAACCACCTGCGTTTCGGTCCGGCGGGAATTAAGCTACAGATACGAGGACGACGACGACTACGTTAAAGGACATGGTGAGAGCATAATAAAGATTCTTGTTAATTTGTTTTATATATTCTGGTTTATCGCATTCTTCTGCAATTTTTTCACGTTTTTTCAAAGGAACATTATTATTGTTCCTATCTAATTTCTCTTTATTATTTTTAGCAGGCGTTGTAAAAAATGATCTATTATGAGGTACAGTGTGGCCAATCCCCCATGTGGGTATGAGCCAAAATCTCCTAGGAGACAAGACAAGACAAGACAAGACAAGATCGCTCCTGAAGATCATTCAGGACCCACGCCAGAAGAGCGCAGCCGAAAGGATGTCATACGAGAAACGTCGAGAACGTCGAATGTCAGAAAGTGTGTTTCGCAAACAGCAATTATCCAAGTGTCCCGAATTGTTTATAAGGCGGTGTTTTAATGTCAAGTGGTGTGTAGTGTTGGCATTAAGCTGCAGCGCGGGGCTATGCGCGCATGCGCGCTCCGGCGGGCAGTGCTCTTAGCTTCTATACTCAAGGCTGCACGCGGTGATGGCGAATTTCAACGCGAGAATGTACTACACATAAAAGTACATCAGGAAGTGTGGTAGCTTGGGCTATATAGTTGGTATGACATGACGATATAGTTATCGCGCGAGAACAGAACGACGACAACTTCTCGTCTCCTTGTCGTCGTTCTGTTCTCGCGCTATCACTATCGTCATGCGCCAGGAAGCTAGCGAACATCATAACCACAACGTGGAGGCGAGCAGGTGTCAATATCATAAGGTTTTCTTTTCTTTTTCTTTTTTTCTCCTCTTTTCCAGCCCGCCTCCTCATATATAGTGCCTTTCTGTCCTCGATTCATTGATTGATTTGATTTGAGGGGTTTAACGTCCCAAAACCAGCATATGATTATGAGAGACGCCGTAGTGGAGGGCTCCGAAAATTTACACCACCCGGGGTTCTTTAACGTGCACCCAAATCTGAGCACACGTGCCTACGACATTTCCACCTCCATCGGAAATGCAGCCGCCGCAGCCGGGATTCGAGCCCGCGACCTTCGGGTCAGCAGCCGAGTATACCTTAGCCACAAGACGGCCTTTCTGTCCAACAATCTCCATCCAGTAGCTTGTATAGACGCCTTACGTTCGCCGGCAGAATTCAGTTTTTTTCATTAAAGAGCTTTCTTTCTCACTCTCTCACGTAATGTGGCGAGGGCGAGAAGATTGTAAATTAGCAGAGTGCACGCACGCGTGCTTGGAAAGCATGCGTGCAGGCACTTCGGTCAACAAGGCCCTTTTTTATTTATTTTTTTTCCTGGCTAGTAAACACGCCACCGCAAAAAGGCTGAGGCGTTCGCTTGTGTATACTCTATATAGTTGCTGTCACTTTCTCCCTTTCTTTTTATTTTTTTTATTTTCTGTACACACGCTCAACTTGCTTCGATAATTGGGCTGCAAACAAGGCGCGTCCACGCCGAAGACAAAAAAGCACGCGATGAAGCGCACAGTGGGGGACAAAATAACAAAACGATAAACGAGGAAAGAGCGAACGCAGCACATCAGAAGTCAGGAGGCATTTCTAATGAAGAAAAAAATAAATTAATTAAAGGACGTAAGGAATGAGTCACGCCACCGCGACCTTGTACAAAAATTTGTTGTTGTTGTTTTTTTTTGAATAGCGTATACACGCAAACCTTGCGGGCGTTGCGGCCGTATAGCGTTCGCAACTCTACAGGAGCCCGCAAGAGGTGAACGTATACCACGCATGCGCGACACAAACGCAACGCTTTCCGTACGTTTTTTTTCGGAAACTCCCTATTAACGCACAGACCCCCCCCCCAAGCCCATGCACAAAGATACACTCATAGCACGCACCTGTAGCGAGTATACGCATGCGGTGGTTTTGTAATCAATTATGTCGTCAGTGCAAAGAACCCCGGATGGTCTGCATCTACGGATCACTCCACAACGGACAGTCGCCCGTAACCGTACCGTGTTTTAGCGTCGAAGCACCATATATGGAAGTGTGGCAGCTTGGGCTAGTTGGTATGGCATGACGATAGTTATAGCGCGAGAACAAAACGACGACACAGAGACGAGAAGGACAATAGAAGAAGCGCTCGTGTCTTTCGTGCCCTTCTTGTCTCTGTGTCGTCGTTTTGTTCTCGCGCTATAACTATCGTCACACCATATATGGGCCGAGGCTTTTCCTGTGTCCGTCAATGAGGGCGGCCATTTGGGCTTGTCGGTATGGTAGCATGATAATATGTGGTAGCGCAGACAAAGGAAACTGACGCGAGAAGGCACATTCAAGACAACACAGCCCTTACAATCACGATGTGCTGATTTAAATATGCATTCTCGTGTCCTTTGTCTGCGCTACCATATATTATCGGTGTTCGCATGTCACGGCTACTATGGTAACGGGTAACGTACGGTGATGTGTGACAAAAAAAAGGGGGGGGGGGGGCGGTAGCAACAGACTAATATCAATCGTAATTGTGACGGAACTGTATATAAAACACCTACACAATAAGCCTTTCATATTAGTCGGAGACTTCGACGTACACATTATGCACCTGAGGACGTGTATACTTTGTCGTCGACTCCGCGTACCGCAATACGGACGCTGCCTGCCATTGCGAATGGCTAGCAGGCTGCGTCCGTATACGGACGCTGCGGACGCTTGAATAAATCTGCCCATTGTACATTACATGGGGCAACTGCTCGGCTAACGTGTACGGCATAGCCGAAACATACGTGACACCATAAACCCCACTCGCTTCGCCCACTTAGCGTGACCGACTTCGTGGAAATGCCAGGGTATATGAAAACTGGCATACTTCCATAGAGACCCGTGTATCCAGGGGTTTACAGCACTCATTGTCACCTTCACCATTTGCGTATAGGGAGAAGGGTCAACAGCTGACAACAAAATAAAATATCACATCACAACCGGAAGCGACCGGTATAGCGACGTCGTGCATTTACAAATTAAGTTGTTCGTCAAGAGGCATTGAAGCTGCTTGGATGTGGTCTGTCGTGGTAAAATGTTCTAATGCAATGAATTTTTCGACGCACAGTCAATAAACGGGGTACCTATACCAGTACTACTACTACTACTACTACTACTACTACTACTACCGCTACTACTACTACCGCTACTACTACTACTACTACTACTACTACTACTACTACTACTACTACCTGATAATTAAAGTTACAAATGCTACGACGACAGCTAATGCTGCGAGTACCACGAGCACTTGTCCGACATGGCACAACATTGACTTTTTTTAAACTGCTCACTTTTTGCGCGCGCGAAAAAAAGAAAAAGACCAACAACAAAGATTGCGGAAGCCAAGCTGTTTTGTAAGCCAAATGGTGCATACTTGCAATTAACACCGAAAACTTCGCAGATGAAGTTGTGACGCCACCGTTCACGAGCACGATAGCATATAGAATTCGACGAGAACTCACGTTGTCCAATCGCGGAAAACCACTGTACCGAAAAAGGGCAGTCTTGAGAAGATCGCTTAGGCAGCCGTAGAGTACTTGGGCCGTTAAACCCCACGTATCTATCTAACCGTATAGAGTACAGCGTCTCTGGTTGCTGAGCGTGTGCCGCATTCACCGTCACCAAAGGCCGTGCGCCAGCGAAGGCAGTGGGCAGTCACAGGAGCGGCTATCTACATATTGTGCGAGCTAGTTTATAGAGCTCCGGAATGTCACGCCAGTAAACAGCAAATCGACAAATAAGTAAACTACAGAAAGTACTCGCGGAACCCTGACGCAAAAGTGAGCGATGCCTCGTTGACCGGGTAATGCGCCGAAGAAGCTCCGATAGCAGATTGCCTACGCCTCACCATCCTTCCCCTCACCCTTTTTTTTATGGCACTCGACCAAAAATCGGGGCAATCAAACATTTAGCCAGGCGTGAGACGAACCGTAAAGCGAATTAGAGTCCACCTTGGCATATATAAATTTGCAACTATTAAAAAAAGTTAAAGATAACTTTTTTTAATAGTTGCAATTCTTTATTCCAATCTTTATACCGTTCTTTATTTTTCAGTGTGTTTACGCGAGTTCAGGGCTAGGAGGTAGTTGTTATGGGTCCGATTCTCCGCGTGCTCGACATTTCGGCACTTTTCTTTGAGAACGCAGCAGTGAAAGTCTTGCAGAACACAATGAAATGAGATGCTCATTGGCGACAGTGAAACCAGGCAACTTGTAATGACAAGTAATTTTGTTAAAAATTCCCATTTTCATGCAAGAAGCGGCCAATCCACGACAAGGATGTGATCCCGAGCACTTGAATTATGGTAAAATGGTGCGTTACAAATGGCAGCTACCAGCGCACCTTGCACAGTCTGGTTCATGTAAAACTACGTAGAAAACATGGCTTGGCAAAACCGCATAGCATAGTAGAATAATATTATATTGTTGTTTAGTAGTTTAGTTTTGGTTATTTGGCCCCTCCTGACGTTGTCGCGCTTCAATGGTAGACGGACGTTGATGACCGTGACAATAGGCTTTCGACACATATTGTTCCAAGTTTCGCGACCCATATAATTTGACGATGAAAATTCGAGCATTTTCTTTTTCACGCAAGGCCTCATATATTTCTTTTTATTTCTTTTTATTCAGAGCGCAGTCATATGCGACCATCGTTTACTAGCATTCTGTCTTTTGCGCAATCTCAATTTCTAGTAATGTCGTACCAACTCGCTGAGGTAACTGGTCCCGTTTTTTTTTTTCGCAAATCTATACAGCTTTTTTGCTAAATCCCCACACGCGTATGCGGAGCACAAAAACGCGAACAACGGCGCGAATACGCGCTTGGTTATCATTCGCAACGAGCAATCACGCTGAAAGCCTGGCGAGTTCAATTATAGCCGCAAGTCTCCTCACACGGGGCCACGCCAGTTTACGAAAAAAAAACCGAAAAAGAACGACACTTAACAAACAAAAACCCAAAGAATCAAAGCGCACACGCGCGAAGGAGCCACGCTCAACCAGGTATTATAGCTAAAGGCCTAACTAAACGCTTCACACCAGCGTCAAGGACTGCCGACGGTGCAACGATGCGAGATAGAGTGAGCGCGCGCGCGCGTTAAAAAAAAAAAAGAAGAAAAAAGGAAAGCGAGGCCGCATAGTTGACGACTCGTGCAAGAGAGTCGGCGACGAATTCTCGCGTGGCACGGAAGCCGGTGCATCCACGAAGCGAGTACCTAAGTACACTACTATACAGCTCAGTCGATGACGCCGAAGACCTAGCTGCGTTGATTTTCGGTACGCACTACATACTTCCCCACCGAGTGGCACAGCGTCGTTATTCAATACAGAGAGCTTTTGTTTATGTTTCCTATACGCACACACACCATTAGCTACCGACGAATAAGCGCCGACCCACCCGAAACGGAGTGCGCTATAGCTTTAGCTGTCACGCAAACGGAGGCGCCGCAATTAATTTTCGCCCTTCATTGGCCCGGGCTTCCGGAATCGTTAGCTCTTCCAACGCATCGTGTGAATGCACCCGAATGTTTACAGATGCACCAGAACGTTTTGCCGAGTGACGTTCGCGGGGCGTTCCGCACGGCAGCGCAGGTGTACAAATACGATGTACGTGACTTCGGGACTCATCGATTGGCACTTAATGGTGCGTATGCATAGACAACAAACGGGAAAGCGATCTAAAACGGCGCGAATGCAGAGCAAATGTTGACGAAACTGGTGTGAATAGGAGTTTCTGCCGGAATTCACAGTCGGAACACACTTCTTCACAGTGATCGACGATTTACTTCTAGCAGAGCAAGGAGGAGAGAGAAAGCACGACCGATTTGACACCCTATACTCCTCGTCCATTTACGTCAGGCACTGCGCCATGCTCCCGACCGGGTTGCAGAAATTAGGTGCCTTTTCTCATCTTCTAACCACTACCACCACCATGGATGGATGGATATGGCTGTACCCTTTAGATCGGGCGGTGGCTAGCGCCACCAAGCCGTAATACCTAATGAACCAAAAACTATATTTATTTTTTTTCCTTAAAAAGTGAGTTTGAGGATTCGTACTTTGCAGTGAAGAGTTTAATTTTCACTTGTGTCTTGACTTTAGCCACCAATCAGATAACCTCCTTCTGGATAAGTCTACCCGCTTAAAGTTTATTTTGCCCTCCCGGTCCCTAAACCCCAGTGCTTTGAAAAACTCTGCGCCATCATCCTGAACTATAGGGTGAAGCCCTTTACAGAACATTATCAAGTGTTCGGCAGTTTCTTCTTCCTCTCCACAGGCACTGCATACTGTGTCTAACCCTTCGTATTTGGCCCGATATGTCTTGGTTCGCAGTACTCCCGTCCTGGCCTCAAACAGTAGAGAACTACCCCGAGTATTATCATAGATCCTTTCCTTGGCAATTTCCTGCTTAAAAGTTCGATAGATCTCTAGTGCGGACTTCTTAATCATGCCCATTCTCCACATGTCAGTCTCCGTTTCCTTCACTTTCTTCTTAACCGATAGTTCTTTTTGGTTTGGCCGCCTGCTGTTTTCTAAGTATTTACCAGTCAACTTCCTGGTTCGCTTCCTCCATTTTGTATCGACATTCTTCATGTACAAGTAGCTGAAAACCTTCCTAGCCCAACGCTCTTCCCCCATTTCTCTCAATCGTTTCTCAAATTTTATCTTGCTGCTAGCTTCCCTGCCCTCAAATGATGTCCATCCCATATCACCTTGTACTCCCTGATTTGGTGTATTCCCGTGAGCTCCTAAAGCAAGCCTACCTATTCCACGTTGCTTAATTTCTAATCTTGCTTGAACTTCTGATCTCATGCACAAGACCGCATTGCCGAACGTCAGCCCAGGAACCATGACCCCTTTCCATATTCCTCTCACAACATCATACCTATTGTAATTCCACAGTGCCCTATTTTTCATGACTGCTGCATTCCTGTTACCTTTAGTCGTCACGTATATTTCGTGTTCCCTCAGATACTCGGTCCCATTGCTTATCCATACGCCCAGATATTTGTATTTATCTGTTATCTCTAGCGTGACCTCTTGTATTCTAAGCTCACTACCTTCATTGTCATTGAAAATCATGACTGCTGATTTTTCCTTACTGAATCTAAAATCTAACCTATCTCCCTCATTACCGCAGATGTCCATCAATCTCTGCAAATCTTCCTTGTTGTTGGCCATTAGCACTATATCATCTGCGTACATTAATGCTGGTAGTGCCTGATCAATAAGTTTTCCTTGTTTGACTAAAGAGAGGTTGAAGCCCAGTCCACTACCCTCTAATTTTGCCTCTAATCCTTGTAGGTACATCATGAATAATAAGGGTGACAGGGGGCACCCCTGCCTAAGCCCCCGTTTTACCTCTGCAGGCTTGGATACCTGTTTTCCCCACTTTATAACTACCTTGTTACCTTTATAGATACCCTTTAAAAGATTAGTGACTACATGTTCCACGCCTAGTGTGTCCAGTATTCCCCACAATTCCTCTTGAACCACGCTATCGTACGCTCCCTTGATATCCAAAAATGCTAGCCACAGGGGCCTGTGTTCCTTTTCTGCTATTTCGATGCACTGCGTCAGTGAGAACAGATTGTCTTCCAACCTCCTGTGTTTCCGAAACCCATTCTGCAGTTCCCCCAGCACCCCCTCATCCTCTATCCACGCCTGCAGTCTTTCCTTTATAATTTGCATCGCCAGCCTGTAGACCACTGATGTCACTGTTATAGGACGGTAGTTGTTTATGTCAGCTTTGTCCCCCTTTCCTTTATAGATCATGCTCACCCTGCTAAGTTTCCATCCATTGGGAACTTCACCATCGATTATTAGCTCACTGCCTCTCTCAAAGCCTGCTTAGACTTCGGACCTAATGTCTTTATCAGCCTAATTGGAATGCCATCTGGGCCTGTTGATGTACTACCAGGAACCCTTTTCTCAGCCTTTTCCCACTCTTGTTGTGAAAATGGAGCCATTGCACTACTTGATTCGTCCTTGTCTATTGTGGTGCATAAAGTACCTCTTTGTTGAAATTTTTCTGTCACCCTTGTTCTTATATATTCAATAGCTTCGTCCCCTTCTAGCCTAGCACCTTGGGCTGTAGTTATAAAACTCTGCTCTAGGCTCGTCTCATTTCTTAGGGAGTTTAGATGGTTCCAAAATTTCGCAGCTGCCTTTTTATCTTTTTTATGTACTTCTGCCAGCCCCTGAGCTCCCTTCCTTCTAATCTTTTCATTGATCAGAAGGGATGCATCCCTTCTACAGCTTAGAAAGGTTGCCCATTTTCTTTCAACATCATCTGTCGGTTCACTCCGCTGCTTAGCATGTCTGTGTTCCCTAGAGGCTTCCCGACGTTTTGCTATTGCTCTCTTAACTTCCTCATCCCACCAACTTTTGGGTTTGTGTCTTCTTTTCCGGGGTGATTTGTCACGCGTCTTAGCAAGCTCTAGCTCAAAGAGTCTAATTAGATTCGTGTATGTCCACACTGTCTTCTTATCCTCCGTGATTACTTTCTCAATTTGTTTAGTGGCTGTTTCAATTTGCCTTTCTGGATAAAAAATTTCCTGTAGTTGCTCATCTTGTCTCCTTCCCACTTTCACTGCTCTTCCAAAACTTAGCTTGATACGTTTGTGATCGCTACCCAGACTTCTGGAGCCACCTTCATCTATGTGCATTCCCCTGAGCTTATCATACATCCATTCAAGCGCTTAGCAGCGCCCCTATAGATGTCGCTACAGGCAACAGCGACGGTCGTGCGCGTTCGTATCCACGGCAACAATGAAACGGGACAACGTTGAATGACAAGTGACTCGATTAAAGATCCGATTGTCATGTCAAAAAAAAAAAAAGGCTGATCGTCCACAAACCCACGATCGAGGCAGCATTACTTATCGAAAAACGGCGCATAAAATATGAGCATGCGACCGGCGCAACTAAGTCCTAACCACAAGTACGCGTTCTAACGCGTCAGCGCGTAGCGTGTGCGGTCACGCTCCCATAGAGGGAAATGGTGCACAGCTACAGGTATCTGCGTGAGCTCTCCCTTCATAGGAACGCGACTCCCGAGTCTGCAAGCCACGCGCTGGCGCGTTGTAACGCGTACGTGTGTTTCGGCTCATAAAAGTTTCCTAAAATTAACTAGAGTGGACTGTGGCGCTGCAATCGTTCAGCGACCATGGGAATTATGGGTAGTACCCAGATTTGCATATAGTCTTCGTACTTGCGGGCACCAGATCATACTTGTGGCTTCGTTTACTGCTGTGTTTCGGTTTTGTTTCGAGGGAAAAAAAAACGAACCCTTTTGAACTTCGTGACTCGATTTCAACAGGTAAGCCTAAAAAAAAAAAATAAGGTGTTGAAGCGCTGAACATTTGTCGATTTTTTTTTCGTGATAAAAAAGCTACAAGCCACACCAACACACGAGGATCCAGAAGCAGGCCAGAAGAACGAAGATTAGGCAAATCTGTGTACTACCCATCATTCCCGTGCTCACTGAAGCGCCGTGCGTTGTAGCTCCCATAGACACTAGCGCCAGAGTTCCTGTAGTGTATATTAGGAGTCTATGCTTCCGCCTTTCTCTTCATAGGAACGCGACTCCCGAGTCTGCACGCTATGCGCGCAGGCGCGTTCTAACGCGTACGTGTGGTTCGGCCTTTGGGGGCCGCTTTTCTGTACAAGCGCCGGGTTTTTCGGAGGGGAGAGAGGGCCACGCCTCGAGGAGTTCCCTTCGAGCCGATGTTCCTCATCTTGTATGCGTATGTAGGCTTGACGGTCTGTAAGAAACTGTCTAACATAATTGAATGTTTCATAACCACAGTTGGTCTGACTGGGGTGGTCAAGGATTACCTCATGCTTCACGTTGTCGAATGCCCCTTTAAGATTCAAGGCCAGGACTATACCTTGTCATTGTGGGGGCATTCAACAGGATCTAATATGTCATAGTGGAGCTGTAGAAGTATATCCCGGGCTGACTTCCGAGGGCGGAAACCAAACAGGGTGTCCGCAAAAGTGTGCTGTGTTTCTACGCGTACGATGCCACTCAATCGACAACAAGCTTCGGTTTAAAAGGACAGCGACGCAAGCGCGCTGTGTTTCTACGCGTACGATGCCACTCAATCGACAACAAGCTTCGGTTTAAAAGGACAGCAACGCAAGCGCAGGTGACGAGTTTAATACGAAGACGACGCGCTTGATGACGTCACTCGGGGAAAAGGCTGCGCGCGTGCGCCGCACCTGGCGCGCACATGCACGCAACGAACGCGGCGCGGTGACCCTGCCTGCACAGGGCAAGCCGCCAAAACGCCACCTGCCGCATGCGAGCGCTTACGGCACGGTGGCGATGCAAACATCCGGTCCGTATGGGAGAGACGTGCCTTCTGCGCTAAGAAGGTCTTCAGATATGACAGCCAAATTAGCAAGACGCCTCATTCATTTTTATCAGTTTCTTGCTTCTCAACGTCAGCGCAGCGTGCGTCTATACTCTGCGAGTCGTTTCTTCGTCTAATTATTCGACTTTCTGCGCTGCCTCACCTTACGCGACAAATAACTAACAATTCCGAACGGATACGCCTCTCAACTTGCTTTCTTTGGTGTTTCTGTCTGTCTCTCTCTCGCTCTCTGTGAATCGCGTGCTGGCTTTTTCACACAAAGTGGTTCTAAGAGAGAAACGAAGAGAAAAGTGAGCCCCGTAACTGCCTGCTTCAGCGAGTGACACCTCAACAGTAGGTCACAAGGGATAGGGGTGAGGAGGGATTAAAAGAATAGAAATGAAGGTGTAGAGAAAGAGAGATGTGCGCCAGAGAGCGACGACATATCGAGGGGATAGGAGAGATAGGAAAGATGGAAACACGGTCACAGGAGTCCGAGGACGGGGCACCACTTGCGAGAGCTCTTGTCGGCAGTAGAACAGAGCTACGCTGTCGTCGGAGGTCGGCGTCAGGAGATGACGTATGGGGAGCCCAGTCGGCCAGAGCTACGCTGACGTCGGAGATCGCGAGGGCAAAACCGGTCGGCACGGAATCCAGCGAGCAAGTCAACCTACGCACGGGCGCCTCTTCCGTTTTGTAGGTATCCCCCGTAGAGCGAAGGAGAGAGAGGAAAAGGCAGGGAAAATGGTGGCTGCGCGCTTAGTCACTGCAAATGTCGCAAAAAGACGATAGTCGTTTGCCGCCCTTCGTTCGTCATATATTGCCGCCTTTTCAGCGCCGCGTAAGAAACCCCAGTTTCATACCTAATTGAAAAATTGAATTGCTGCACAAACTTGAAGAAAAAACAAGAGAGACAGGAAAGAGCGCAGCTCTCTTGTTTTTTCTTCAAGTTTGTGCAGCAATTCAATTTTTCAAGTATGAACCAACTAGTCTGCAAAAAAGTATTGCTTTATACTTAAGTATACTTATGTTGCGCCTCGGATATGCGTAATATTTGCTTTTTGATCGACAATGTTCCCGAGTATAAACGCAGCCCCCCAGTTCAAGACGGCTAGGCGTTCAGCAAGTGCTCAAACTCCGGCCGCGTGGCTGAATTGTGTGACAGACAGACATACAGACTGACCAAATTTTTTGCGTTCCAGTATCACAAGAAAGACGGTCGTATTTTTAAAAAACGAAAATTTTAAGCGGAGTGAGTGATTTGGAAGTCCTGTTTAGAAAAAAAATTATTTACAGTATGTACAAATACATTTTTTTTTCATTCCATTCCATTTACAGTATGTACAGAACACAAAGGCTTCATAACATTGCAGTAACAGGACACATACACTTCGGCACATCTATATATCACGACCAACATCACTATATACGTTGCAGTGAAGACATCATTGCTCTAATATACACGACAATGTTGGCATACACGTACACAAGAGCTCAATGCGGCATCATGATACGATGCACCTTTATATTCGTAATGACCAACGCCCGTGCATCCACGGAGTTACAGGTAGCTTAGGCGATTAATACCACTCAAGTAACTTGGCTTTACCGACCTGGCTGGAGCAAGGCATTGTACCTCATACAACAGGACCACTGCCCGCGGTACACCAAACAGCAGCTTATTTTGTTGTTTCCACCACATTTACTCTAAATTAACAAATCACGAATGTACAAATACTGTTCTTTCTTTCTTTCCGTTAAATCATATGCGGTGTAAAGGAGGAAAAATGAAGTAAACACAAATGAAGAAAAATGACGCTGCCACCATTTGATACTAATCTTGCAACAGGAGATTTCCGCGTTTCTATTTAAAAAAAAAAGGCGGAGGGGTAGGAGATTGGCCCCGGGAACATCTGTGACGCGGGTACATGAATGATAACCGAATTAAATGTATTCCCTCTCGTACCTCTCATCTTTCCCTAGAAGCTTTTAAAGAAGAAAAAGTCCCTTTTCGTGCCAACACGAGAGTGTCCCACCAATTAAACCATGCCTATACGAAAGGAGACACACATTCCCCCAGGGCAGGGAAAACGACACTGGTGAGCCCCGCATCGGAGGCGTCAACAAGACAAAGCAACGTCGCCACGTAAAGGAAGGCGTTCGCCTCGTCTCGTCAAACTCTAAAGGAGGGAGGATTGGAAATGGGCGGCGGAGATGCGACAACTACAAGAGGACGGCGCCAGCGACCCCCCATCACGGAAACACGACCGAATACTCCAGCCGCGCCATATACCCGCGGGGCGTCTCCTATTAGTGGATGTCAGAAGCGGGGGAGGGTCGCTCCTATTGATACGCACTGCCTCTGTACGTAACCCGCAGCGGGCCGCTACTACAGCAGGGTCCCAACCTAATGGGCAGAGCAAACAGCCGTCGGGGGTGAGCGAACTTCCCTTTCGGAGTGGATGCCAGCTCGCCCTGTGACGACGTTCTCTTCTCGTCGGCACCAATTTCCTTTCTCGGCCGGCGGAATCTCGTCTGGCGCTTCTCGCGTTTCAAATTGGACAAAGGGTCGGCGGCCAGCGCGGCGGCAACGCGACACCCAGCGACGGCCATCGAATCTCCGAGACCGAAGCGAGGCGAACGGGCGGACCCTGCAATCACAACGGACGGACGAGAAGTGCTGCTGCTCCTGCCACTCGGCATCGGCGCAGTCTGTGTGCGCTGTGTATCCGCTGTGTATCCACACGGACAACATAAATCGTTCCTCTCTGTCATTCCGCGTATAAACACAGACACACACACACACACACAAACGATATTATGCGAGGGTGACTGCATTCGTTTGTGTCACCGACGGGTCGTATATTCGATTACGTGAGTTCAGTTGGCACTAAACACGAACTGCAACAAGACGGCTATACGGTCGAAGGGCACTCCAAGCCTGCACTACACCCACAAAATTTTAAAGCTACAGTTTTGGAAATACAGTACTCGAAACGCTCTTTCGCGCCATTGATTTTTTTCTGTGTAGACGCCACCGTCCAGTCCACGCACCGCTTTGACGACGGGGAACATGTTTCAACTCGTGTCGGGCGCGACAGAAATACGGAAGCCAATACTGTAAACACCTCAGAAAAGTCGCAGCGGCTAAACGCAGTTAACAAGCGCAAAACGTTCACCATACGCTCGCACGAGGACTCTTTTTTTTTTTTGCAGTTCAATACGTCACGAATGTGACTAAACGTTTCCTGGTAAGCGTTGATTGAACGCGAATTAGGCGTTCCCTGTCGTGTCGTTCACGGCTATATACGTCAACGCGTAAGTATACGCGAAATGCGACATAAGAACGAAGAGTATAAGCAACAGGATTTACATGGTATAACTGTCAGTTCAAGCGCACGAATGAACAGAAAGGAAGAGAGGGTGACAGGCGCTACCTTTTTGTTTATTCGTACGCTTCAACTGGCAGTTATACCATGCATATCCAACTAGGCCAACTTTCGATTCTGTGACAGGATTTACGTCTCGTCATCAACAAGCGCGCGATGGGGACGGTATACAGTACCACCGACGTAAGCTTACGCGCGCGCGCGCAGCGGATGCGCATAGCATGCCGGGACAGCACGGCGACGGCCCCACCGGACCCGCGAGCGCCCACAGGTGTCGCCACCACATGACGTCAAGCTCATAGAGTTTCCCACAATACTTACTAGAGGGAACTCTGGAGCTAGTGTCTATGGGAGTTGCAACACACGGCGCTTCAGCGAGCATGGGAATGATGGGCATATTTGTCTAATTTTCGTACTTCTGGCCTGCTTCTGGCTCCGTGTGTGTTCGTGTGGCTTGGAGCTGTTTTTTTCACACAAACATAAATTAGCAAATATTCACCGTTTGCGCTTTACAACCTTATTTTTTTTAAAGTTTACTGTTTCGAATCAAGTCCCTAGGTTCAAAAGGGTTCGTTTTTCTTTCAAAACAAAAACCGTAACCAGTAATAAACAAAGCCGCAAGTACGATTCGCCGCCCGCAAGTACGAAGGCTAGGCAAATGTGTGTACTACCCATCATTCCCATGGTCGCTGAACGATCGCAGCGCCACAGTGCCCTCTAGTTAATTTTGGGAAACTATATGGTCAAGCTGACTCGCGATCCTCAGTGTTCAATTACCGAGAACATGAAAATAAACATGATTGGTTTACAAACATATAAGCCCCGTTATAATATGTCTTTGACTATAGATGATTTATTGTATTACCTGCAGTTCTTCAAAACTGCAACATAAACTGCACTATCAATAACTTTTTTTTCCTTAAGGAAGCTATCGTGACGTGAAAAGCATTTTACGCAGTGACGCCATCGTATATGCAGTTGCGTATCATACGCCAGTGCTGGTGTAATGCGAGTGAATACGGTACGCTTCAGGCACCAGCCTTCAAACCAACTCGTACTTTTATTTTATTCTTGCGGTGTACACGTTTAGTCTTCGTCACAGTTCTTCATATACTAGTGTATCTCCCGGTTCACAGAACCAGAAAGGTATTTTTTTGTTTTCGTTTCGTGTAACACGGCTTCCTCGGCCTCTTTCAACGTCACTGTATGACGAAATAAGATGTCGGTCTTCTGCCTTGAAAAAGAAATATGGGCGAATCGCTGAAGGCAGCGCGGTGTAACAGTTTCTCAAAAAGCCGCGCGACTTAGACCACAACATATGCTTGCTTATTACCAGCGCACATTAGTTCCGACTAATGTTCTGAAAAAGAAAGAGAGAGAGAGAGAGAGAGAGAGAGTTCTATATAAAGAAAGGCAGAAACGCCAGCCTGGGCGATAGCGTGCTTTGGTCTATACTACTTTACACCAGCCAAGGTAAACGATTAAGTTGGGGATGGTACAGCTAGGCACATAGACATACATGCAGTTCTGTCAAGCTGGCACAATTGCATATGTAGCCGTTCCATGAGTCTAGCGGCTTGTAGGAAGGCTTATATAAACGTCCTTACGGCCACAGTTGCACCGTTGGCGTTAGGCCAAGGACCTAGAACAACCTCATCCGTTAATGCTGTTCACACGTGCGAATGGCCGCTAAATTGTGCGATAACGTAGAGGCTATATATCGCACTGGCTGTTATAGGGTAAATGATTGGGCAGTTTTAGTTATCCGTTGCTATAGGAACAACACCCCGGATTAAACTGCAACAGAAAGGTTTTCAATCAAAAGAAACACACTAGTCGCAAAAATCAGACAAGCACGACGCGGCTAATGCAAATTCTAAATCTATATACGCCCCGACTCGACTAAAACAGTCAACGTAAGTACAGACGCACTGTCGTAGCTGCCAGCCACGTTCTTTGGCCACACGCCCCGTGTCTGCCACAAAAAAAAAACAAATAAAGTAAAGACCTTCGTCCTCTAAACCAGGGACCGGTAAATCCACGTTAACCAGGATGTCCTTGAGCAGCGACACGGCTTTTAAAAGAACAGCTGGGACGCCGGAAGACCTCGAGCGCCCCCCACCGCTATAGCTCCGCTCACCCTCTCCCAAATGAGCGCGCAACTCGTCGTTAGATATTACCGGGCAACGTTACATGTCGTCGCATGCCTTGCACGCACGTATACGACAGCGAAGTTAATGCATTCACTTTTTTTTTCCTTATTGCACAGGCAGCTTAGAACGGGGCTCGCTTTTTTCTTTCTTTCTCTCTATCCTAATCTCTACTGCGAGGCTCGAGGGAGCTCATTTGGCATGCACAATCTCGGGAAGCCTCGAAATACGCAATTTATGTATACGGACGCAGACGGGAAAAAAACGAATGGCCGTCCTGTTGCGACGCAACGAACGGAGAACCGGCGACGGCTACGCGCATTATTTTCGACTGACGTTGATTGATTGATTGATTGATTGATTGGTTGGTTGATTGGTCGTTGATTGGTTGATTAGTTGGTTGGTTGATTGATTGGTTGGTTGTTAGTTGGTTGGTTGTTGATTGATTAGTTGGTTGTTTAGTTGGTTGGTTGTGATTGGTTGATTGATTGGTTAATGATTGGCTGATTGATTGATTTGTTAATATGCGGGGTTTAACGTCCCAAAACCACCATATGTATATAAGAGACGTCGTAGTGGAGGACTCCGGAAATTTTGACCGCCCGGGGTTCTTTGACGTGCTCCCAAATCTGAGCACACGGACCTACAACATTTCCGCCTCCATCGAGAAATGCAGCCGCCGCAGCCGGGATTCGATCCCGCGACCTGCGGGTCAGCAGCCGTGTACCTCAGCCACTAGACCATCGCGGCGGGGATCCACTGAAGTTTACGCGTGAGGGCAGCGTGGCGATATTATTCACTCATTTCGTCGTTTGTCCTGCCGCTGCGCTGCGTCAGTACTATATAGTCGGTGACAACCTATAAGAATAAAAATCAAAACACAAATGAAAGGACAAGCGCCGCCCCAAAAACTGCGCGTCACCAGTCATTCATCTGTGCGAGAGAGTCTTGCTACGTGGCTTCCGTTGCAGCCATAAGTACTCTTTTGCTGACAACACAAATAATGCGTCTAATAATAATTAAAAGTTTGACGTCCGTACTTGAAGAACTGTGTTTGGCAGAGAGTGATCTTATTTTATTATTTATTTATTTACAAAATACAGCAGACCCATTCAAAGGCTCCTGCCGGAGGGGCAAAGATCATAACATTGCACACAGGTGTAAAACAGCAAGAACAAAAAAGATACATCATATACAAAAGATAAAAAAACATAGGTCATGGTTAAATACGCTCAAGTGCATCTACAGAGCTGGTTAACAATTGAGGTAGGCATAGGCAGTTCTAGTCGTTTATGGTTCGAGGAAAGAACGAGTATTTGAATATGTTTGTTCTGGCGAAATACGGTGTTAATGAATGAGTTTGTCGATGCCGGGTTTGTCTTGTCGTAAGCGGTTTCAGATACAAATCACGGTTTACTGACAGCTTGTTGTTATTTAAAAGAAAAAGAAATTTGAGCCTGTGAGTTTTACGACGTTTTTCAAGTGTGGGTATACTGTTTTCTTTCATAAGGTTTGTGGGGGAATCAGTTCTTCGGTACTTGGAGTAAATAAAACGTACCGCTTTGCGTTGAATTAGTTCGAGAGCCTCAATGTTTCTTTTTGTGTATGGGTCCCAGACGATTGAGGCATATTCCAATGAGGGGCGTATAACAGTCAAATAAGTTAGTTTTTCAAATCTTTGCGGAAATTGCGAAGAAAGTCAACGTTTTTTTTTTTTTTACCAATAACCAGTGGCACCTATATAGTTGTGTCTTCATAAGGAAACCGCCGATCTTAAATGCGCGAACTGTACTTGGCGTCACACAAATGAACAAATGTGGTTTGATGCAAATTTTCTCGGGTTTCTCACTAATCACAGAAAATCAGTGAAGGCCCTACTGAACTTTTTGCGTGGCAGCGGCCTATTGTATAGACTGTAGCACCCCAGCTCCCCCCCCCCTTTTTTTTTTCGCGCGCGTCTATTTCCCTCTTCGCTTTCTTTCCAATCTTTCTTCCCCATTCCCCCTTCCCCTAGTGCAGGGTAGCAAACCGGATGCTCCATTATCTGGTTAACCTCCCTGCCTTTCCCTCATTTTATTCTCTCTCTCTCTCTCTTCTCGGGGTGAAAAAGGTACGGCTGTATAGGGGTGGAGTTTATATTTATTCTCAGGTTGTAACCAACTATAGGCTGTTTTAGAATGCTAAAAAACGCAAAGCTTGCGGGCTTTTCGGGCGTATCATTGCGGGCATCCCTTAACAGAAGCCCGAAAAAGATACCGTATACGACGCCTGCTGTGACAAACGCTAACACAGAGTTTTGCAGGCCTGATTCTGAAACTGCCAACTAACTGAGCCACGTCAAAACAAAATGCGACAATACTCAGCACGATTTCACAGTCCTGATTGATTGATTTGTGAGGTTTAACGTCCCAAAACCACCATATGATTATGAGAGACGCCGTAGTGGAGGGCTCCGGAAATTTAGACCACCTGGGGTTCTTTAACGTGCACCCAAATCTGAGCACACGGGCCTACAACATTTCCGCCTCCATCGGAAATGCAGCCGCCGCAGCCGGGATTCGAACCCGCGACCTGCGGGTCAGCAGCCGAGTACCTTAGCCACTAGACCACCGCGGCGGGGCGATTTCACAGTCCTGCCAATCAAGAGTGCACTGAATAAAAAAAATCGTCTAATAGTAAGTTACTCTGTCGCGATTACAAAGTCGCCACGCTTGTCGCAAGACGACGACGCCGGTAAGGGGGGAAGGGGGGACACGCGAAAATAAAATTCGGGTGGCGGCGCTACATCGAAATTCCAGCACCAAAAACTCCACAGGTTGCACGCAGATTTTGACGAAGATTCTGACGGCGTCTTCCAAGTCCTGTACGTACATTGTTCTTAATCAGTAAAAACGAAATACATTGCCCTTTCAGGAGATCAGTGACTTTGTCCTCTCAGGGGTTCATAGGAATTTCGTTAAGCCGACGTCAACCGAAATACGAGCACTACACGTCTAAATCCACGACGTCACGGTTAGATGACGATGACGGATAGATTAGTGACATTTCAAAACCGGAGTAAAGATCACCAATTCAGACCGATTCAATAAACAATTGTATCGGGCCAGTTGGTAAGGATCCATCTTGCTAGGAAGCGCAGCCACTATTACAAAGAACACACAACACAAGCGCTTAACTTCAACTAAACGTTTATTGCAAACGTCGGAGTTTTATAAAGGGGGTGAAAAGAGAAAAAGAATAAGAAACACGATAACACGTGCGTGCTGTACCGGGACAGAGATTTGTTAACCCGTTTGATAGTAGAAGCGGCTGAAATGACACGCGAGGATTTTGATTGTGTTAGTGCACCCTCTATCTCGCTCACGAAGAAAGAACTGTTTTTTTTAGACGGGGTGATAGACAATAACGGATAGTAATGTACAGGACTGGCACGTGTGCTTTTTGTTGTCTACCATTTTGTATTTTTTTCTCTTTTCACCCGCTTTATAAACTCTGACGTTTGCAATAAACGTTTAGTCGTTGAAGTTAAGCGCTTGTGTTGTGTGTTCTTTGTAATAGTGGCTGCGCTTCCTTGCAAGATGGACCGATTCATTGGTTCACTTCAGTGTCCCTTCGAGCGTGCGGAAAACGTGGTAAATAACAGCCGAATCACGCCATAATGTACACAGGCACATTGATTTATAGGTCGTGACTAACTAAATACGAACTCCTCGTCTGCTGGAATGTGGCAACTGTGCGCTGCGGTTCTTGGTTTCACCGGCGAACATGGTCGAATTTATTCCCTCATCCAAGTTACCAATGGCCGCATTTTGGAAATCTTTAATAAAGCGACTACAAGTTCTTCTCGGGAATTGCTACAATTCTCCGACTGGACCCGATAGCCTGTTTCAACTAATTAAATGAGCTAATCATTCTACATATTTAATTGATGCAGCGATTGATGTCAGCATAAGATGCATTCTGCCACGAATAATAATAATAATAATAATAATAATAATAATAATAATAATTCTTGGGGTTCAACGTCCCAAAAACACGATATTATTATGAAAGACGCCGCAGTGGAGGGCTCCGGAGATTTATAGACCCCCTGGGATTCTTCAACGTGTACCCAAATCTGGGCACACGGGCGTCTGGCAATTTCGCCTCCACCGTATACAAATGCGGCGGCCGCAGCCGGGATTCGATCCCGCGACCTGCAGGTCAGAAGTCGCGCACCATATTTACACTCAACCACCGTGGCAGGTCACCCCAAAAAAGAAAATAAAAACTCGTTACGATGGCAGCTGGCAAACATCACCATTTGTCAAGTTTTTTTTTTTTGAAGAATTTCGTATACATTTTTTTTTTTAGAAACACCCAGCCCTGACCCTCTCCATTTCTGCTCAGGGCAATGACAGCTGCTTCTAAAGCCAGTGGAAAGCGATTGATCGTGATGGATGGTCGTACCTTAATGCATCGCAGAAATGAGTTTTTTTTTCTTTTTTTGAGTCGGCGGAATTGCATCCGGCCAAGGATGTGCGTGTGTGTTTTCGGAGGACGCTCGTCGCGATACGGCGCTGCAGATAGAGATAAAGATGCAAGGAAAGGCAGGAAGGTTAACCAGACGCACATCCGGTTTGCTACAGCTGCATGTTACGAAAAGCAACTGACTCGCTACATGGAAACGAACGCACAGGTGCATGCACAATTTTACAGTCGGCTATTTCGTTTCGAAGGGAAAGCCCACGCTTGATGCAAGAGGTAATCAAGCCACTTTCGGATATGGCGGCCGCAGGCCGCATCTATCAGCACCGGAGGCGCAAATCCAGAAATATCACAAGGGGGAGACACAAATCAGACCACAATGGCCATTTTATTTCTTGGCATATGTGTTGTATTCTTACATACATGAGAATTGAATCCCGCTTTGAAATGAAAAAAAAAAACGAGCATGGGAGTCCGAGCTCGAGTAATTGCATCGTTCTATTCAGGCTTCTTTGAACCAAGTTGAGCGGTCATTGCGATTTCGACTGTCTCACACAGTTCAGAGGTATTAGATACACACCAAAATTTAATTAGACTTTAAGAAAAGTTGAATATACCACATACCGAAGCTTTGGCGCAAACACACGAGGACACAGACGAAAGGCACACAGGGACCAGGGGAAAAACTTGCAAGAGATACCCCTTCCCGATCCTGAACACAAGGACAATCGGACCATTTTGACCCCCCCCCCCTTATGATTTACGCCAATGATCAGCACCAACTGCCTCACTCTACGGATCGCAAAGTCACTCCCCAGACCATGACCACTGTACACACGACACTAGTAACGATGCTATGCGCAATGCATCGCATTGTCTCAGCCCCGACAAGAACGCGTCCCCACTGTTATAATGATGATAATAGAGCATTTATTGAGGGAAAGTAAAGAAAAAAAGTAAAAAAGAAGGAGGGGGGATCAAATGTCACGTTGCCAACGGTTGCCGGTAGGGGGAGAAGCGGCGCGTCGTGCGGTAGCGATGCCGAATCTGGACGCGCGAAAAGACAAAGAGAGAAGTACACCGCGGCGGGGGGGCGCCGCTGTAGACTCCAGCGACCGTGACCGAGTGCTTATCGCGCCGCCGCTCAGCCTGCGTAATGTGCGCGGTGCACTCACACACACACAGACACACCGACACATAACCACGTTCGAGCCGTTTGGCGGCGTGGCTGTAGCTCGCTACGCGATAAGTCCGAACGCGATGTGTGCAAGGGGGCGTAGCAGCCGCCTTTTATCTGCACACCTACAGCAGGGTGCTCCAGTGTGCGTGTGTATGTGCGCGAACAACGTAGATGGCTCGGGGGGAGGGGGGTTATATGCGCGTGCGAAAAAAAGAGAGGGTGGTCTGACGTGTACACACTCTAAAACACTCACTCTCCGCCGACCCGTTGATGACTCCGAGAAAATTGCACCGGGTGGTGGATCCGCGAACAGCACCACCACCACGGGGGCGCGCTGCCAATCAAAAAGACACGCCCGGCTGCATGCAGAAGAAGCTCTCGATAGTGCTGGAAGCCCGTTCGCGAGCTCAATCTCGCGTGAACTCTTTTTTTCTCTCCCTTAAAAAAAAGAGAAAAAAAAAAAGAACATTATCGAGACAAACGTTCGTACGGGCGGGAACAGGAGCCCCGATTTCTGCGCAAGCCACTAATCATTTAGATCCCCAGAGGCATCTTATCTTCCTCACACTCTCAGTCAAAGGTCGAAAGTCAGTGGGTCGCATTGTCTGAAACAGCTATAGCCGCCAAGCTCGAAGATGTGAAAGTCGCGTAGCGAGGTGAACGTGCGTGCCCTAAATTCACCGCAGCAGACGTATGTAGGCAGACAGACGCATCTTGGATGAAGCAAGCAGAGCGCGCTGCCGAAATAGACTTGCGCAGGGGTCTCCTTCAATGCATTTATAGGAAAGCTATCGAAGAGCCTTGCTTGCGGTAACGCCTCACTTGGAGTTTCTCTTTCAGTCTATACGCCTCGCCGCCACACCACGATCGGTCACGGCCCTCGACTGCTTAATCCAAGGTCGCGGGTTCGAATACCGGTCGCATTTCGATTGAGGCGAAATCTCTTGAGGTGCGTGCACGTAGTTTTAGAAGCCATTTGAAGAACAACACCGTGTGGTGAAAATTTCCGAAGCCCTCCACTATAGTTTTCCTCGGTACGATAAAACTTTGGGACGCCAAAGGCCAGCAGTTATGTGTAAGGTCCAATGACGCGCTCTGGGGGCATACGCGCATGCGCACACCGTGGCGGTACATAATATGATCAGACGAGCAGGCGAAGAGTTCGTGGCCATCTTTATAAAAACGGACCGATAGAAAGTTAAAAGCTAAGATCCTCCTCAGCAGTGGCTGTCCACCTCAGAGAACGCTTGATGAGGCCGAGTTGACAAAAATTACGGCGCGAACGAGTGTGACGGAGATACAGCCACGCATATCCACGAAGTCAATGCTTCGGATGCCATCACACACACACACACAAAAAAAATGTGACAGGTGTACGGGTGCCAGCGGAGCTGTGTTTAGGGAAAAAAAAAGTGTTTAACGATTTGGAGTATACTTCGTACTCGACTATGGGAGAGCACTGAGCCGTCCCGCTAAAAGTATATGTATATAGTATATGGTATATTTGTTTAGAAAAAGTACTTTATGACAAACCCTTGATTATATGTGCTTAGAATATAATGTTTAACGATTTCGAGTACCTCGTACTCCACTATGGGAGAGCACTGAGCCGTCCCGCTAAAAGTATATGTATATAGTATATGGTATATTTGTTTAGAAAAAGTACTTTATGACAAACCCTTGATTATATGTGTTTAGAATATAATGTTTAACGATTTCGAGTACCTCGTACTCCACTATGGGAGAGCACTGAGCCGTCCCTTGCCAATTCAAATCGTTCTTTCCACGTTTACGTCATATCATGCGCCTCGCACGTCTGTCAGGTAAGTGCCTAAAATGCACACCCCTATCACGTCTCTGGTTTTCGGTAGAAAAATTTCAATTTACTGGCAGACTTCAGTACGTATTGCAAGACCACTACTCGGCCAAAGATAATATTTCGAGTAAGAAAGACGAACTTTTATTTCTAAACATGGCGCAGTACCTACATTGGCAGCGTAAAGTACATTTAGTCACGACGGAAACCATCCATGATGGAGCGACACTTCTGCGGAGTAGGCGCGCTGAAGTTCCGGGGGGCGGAGTGCGTGAAAAATTTATTGTAACTGTCCGGCGGTATTTAGCGGGGTGAGACTACAAGCACCCCAATTTATAGGCATAGAGTTTCTCAATATACACTAGAGGGAACTCTGGCGCTAGTGTCTTTGGGAGCTGCAACACACGGCGCTTCGGCGAGCATGATAATGATGGGTAGTACACACATTTGTCTAATTTTCGTACTTCTGGCCAGCTTCTGGCTCCGTGTGTGTCCGTGTATTTATCTATCTATCTAGCGTATTCATCTATCTATCTAGCCGCCTACGACTTTTAGCTCTCCTGGCCGTTCCGATAATGGTATCGATACCAAACTTGGTATGGCATAACATGACTGTATGAAGAATATATCTGACTAGTCATAACACGAAAATGATGGCATGCATGTCATGAATGTCATGATTTACATTTCATGGTCCTGCTGCTCTCGCGGTGGTTTCGTTCAGATGGCACGTTGCAAGACTGGTATGGTGTGACATCATTGTATGGCGAACAAAAGCGACAGACCCTAACATGAAAATCATGAAATGCATGTCATGTAACAGCATGACTACATGCCACGCTCATAATGCGCTCGCGGCCGTTTCGCTAGCTTCACTTATACCAAACTTGGTATTACGGGACGTGAATGGATGACGAAATCTATGACTGGTGCAAACATGATAGCCCTGACACGCGTGTCATGTAAAAACGTGACAACGTATCACGCTCACAGCGTGATCGCGGCTGTTTCCCCAACTCCACATATACTAAATTTGGTATCACGTGACGTGAATAGAAGACGAAGGTAAGCGACACATCCCAACTCTGGCGCTGCGATAGCTCAGAGACCATGGGATTGATGGAGTAGTACACGGAGTTGCTTAGTCTTCGTGCTTGCGGGCGACGAACACGCTTGTGGCTTCCTTTATTGCTGTTTTTTGGCTTTGTTTCGAACGGAAGAACAAACCGCTTTGAACTTCGTCACCCGATTTGAATTGGTGAACCTAAAAGGTGTACGTGGTGAAGCGTAACTGCCGAACCTTTACCGATTACTAATTTGTTACAAAACAGCTCCAAGCCACGCGAAGTCAGCCGGAGCTGGAAGTACGAAGATTAGACAAATCTGTATACTACCCAAAGTTCAAATGCTACGAGAAGCGCCATGCGTTGCAGCTCCCATAGACACTAGAGTTCCCCCTAGCGTGTTTATAGGAAACTCTATGAGGCCATCCTCTCTGCCTTTTAAGAATAAATTATCTCTGCCTATCTGTCGGTGCTCAATGTCGCAGAACCGGGATCGATGTATATTGCGCAGTCGAGAACGACACCAACGACAAGCAGACAAAGGCAGGCGTAGCTTGTCCGTGCTTGTCGTCCGTGTTGTCCACGACGCAGTATACATTGATCATGAATCACACCGACTGGCCCAACGTCCACTTTGATTAGCGAAACCCCGATATGATCATGAGAGACGCCGTAGTGGAGGGCTCCAGAAATTTCGTCCACCTGGGGTTCTTTAACCTGCACCCTAAATCAATGTACGCGGGCTTCAAGCATAAACTCTCTCTCTCTCTCTCTCTCTCTCTCTCTCTTAGATATTAATAATATGTGGAGTTTTACGTCCCTAAACCCCGATGTGATAATGCGAGACGCCGTCGAGCTGAATGGGCTCCGGGAATTTCGACCATCCGGTGTTCTATAGCTGGAACGTGCGCTGAGATCGCGCCAGCACACAGACCTCTATACCATTTCGCCTCTGCCGGAATCGAACCGGCGACCTTCGCGTCAGCAGCCGAGCACCCTACGCCCCGCTGCAAGCTCTCAGGTTTCAACGGGCTATATCGTCAGTTCGTCGTTGCTCGGAAATCGGGGCAAACCAGCCACACTATACGTTCTTAAGAAGTGGGCAAACCAGCCACACTGCGTCCTGAAGAAGTGTCCCGCTTGAGAACAAGTGGACCTTGGAGCGACCGACAAGTGGACGTCGCCGCCCTGTCTAAAAGCCTCGTCACGGTCGAGAAGCCGCAGATAAAGCGGATTCACCCGAAGGAAGATAACGGATAAGAAAAAGAGGGCGACCACTGCAGAGCGCGCTTAACTGGCACGGCAGCAACGCGTCGGAGGCAGGCAAGCGCGGCCCGTGCGCGTACTATACGCGGGTCAAACAGATTTTTCCGTATATGCAAATGGCGTTTTATCAACGCGTCTATCTATACATGGATTGGAGAATGCACGAGGAGAGCCGGTGGGGAACGTAAACAGCCACGCGCGCGTTTGCTCGGCCAATGTTCGATTACTGCGAGCAATAAAGAACAAACAATTACACAAAAAAACAGATTCGAGTTTTGTGGCGCAAGGGTCACGGGTGGCCAAAGAGCGCCAGGAGCGGTGACGTAGTCTTAGCTTTGAAACGTTAGTTTAGATAGTTGGAGAGAGAGAGAGAGAGAGAAATAACTTTTATTTATATAGCCGGCGTGTATGTAGGAAGTCCCCGGCCTCGCAGGGCTCGGATGTTCCCTATCTTAAGATTACGGCTATTAAGAGTCCAATAATCTCGGAGCCTAGACCTCGAGGATGTTGTGCTCCGACTAGGCGACAGTTACTCGGGTGCCTCCACGCCCGTTAGACGGGTCGTCGGCTCCTTTTCTCGGTTGCTTCGCCAAAGCGTCCTCGGATGGTTGGATTCACCACGGCTGAAAAACGGGCCTAAAATAACGCGCTGTATCAAGGCGGAAAATATGCGTATGTACCATAAATTACGGCGGTGCCACGAGATGGGTGCTATATCAAGGACCAGCTGAGCACGGTTCCAAGAAGTGATATGTCCAGTAAGTAGTACGAGCGCCTCATCGGAGTCTCAGCCCAAATGCCGGGGTCCCGGGCGTGGCTCCGTGGTAGAACCACAGCAAAACACAGGAAGAATTAGGCAGCCGTCAACTCCGAACTAAATTTGTCTTGAGCATGCACGCACACACAAAAAAGACAAAGCGAACTACGAAAAAAAAACAAGCAAAACTGCGTACTAAAAATACCCCCCGAAACTACAAAAAACTAAACAAAAACAAGCAAACTGGGCACCACAATAATACTAGCCGAACATTCACACAGATCTGCCGAGAGCATCACAGCTTAATTATACTAGAAAGAACTTCGTGGTAGCAATAATAATATAATAATTTATAATATCGGCGGTCTCAGAACCACGATATGGTTATCAGGGATGCCATAGTACAAAGGGCTTTGGAAATTCAGGCTCTTTTTCTTTAACGAACAATATCATCCCATAGTACACTGGCATCTGATATTTCGCATCCGTCTAAATGCGAAAACCGGAGCCCAGACCGAAACCACGACCTGGGTGCAGCCCAGCACCATCGCCTATGATACACCGTGGCGGAAGATGCATAAGGGGGCGGTGTAAGTTTTCGCCAGCGAGTTAAAACATTGTAACAGTTTCACAAAAGGGCCATTCGACCACGTCCGATGCCCACACCTCGCCGTGCAAATGTGATCGGCAGCCCAACGTGCGAGGCATGCTTGGGGGGCCAACGCGCGACCCAACGGCGAGCCACCGGCAGTGGCCACCGGAAAAGAAGAGGCCGAACGGCGACCGTGAAACCGGTGTTGGGGGCCACCGTAGCGGGGTAAAAAAAAAAGAAAAAAGAAAGACGCGGTGCGCCCTCGATCTTATCAGGAGTACAAATTGGGCGGCAGAAAATATGTACCCATCCACGCGGCTGTTGGCTCTTCGGTGGTGGCGACCTCAGCTCGCAATTTACGTCGACGCCACGAGCGTTACGCAACGCTATAACGTGTGGCAGACGAAGCACGTGGTTGGTGGGGAGCCCGCCTCGCCACGTACGTCAACGCCCACGTGTTACGTAACACGTTACAACCTGTTACAGAAACAGGTGGTCGGCCAGGGTCATAGCTCGTCATTCGCACTAACAACTACGCGTTATGTAAGGCTAGAACGCGTTGCATAAAACATGGGCGTGTTGTGTGACACGTGGTGCTGCTTGATGTGCTATTAAAAAGAAATAGACCAAAGCACCCGTTATTTTTCATTTAATTAGGCCTACGTTGGCTTAATCATATTTCTTTACGCTGCCCGTGTTAAGTCCGCAGCCCCCTCAATTATGCAATTCCCTGTCAATGCCGATGACGTCAAGGTGCGAATCAATGAGGAAACCTAAACGCGGCGGCACCCCCCCCCCCCCCCCGAATTCGTTACATGCTATCTTATCTATCATTACCCATTCCACGTGCCATGTTAATTTTTTTAAGATTGAATGTTTTACTTCCCAAAACCACGATATGATTAGGAGGGATATGCCACAGTGGAGGGCTCCTGAAATTTACACCGCCATCACGGGTTCTATAACTGCCATTTGAAGGTGTCTACCATGAACTGTCGTGAGAAAATTCGCTAGAACGACAGAAATGTTTTTTTTTTTTTGGGGGGGGGGGGGCGAAGGTGCTTAAGCTCGAGGCTTGTCCGTTGGCGGCGTTGGCATGCGCCGTAGCCGTCATCACAATGGCACTGATGATGATGATGATGATTATCACGTACAACGAGTGGCGTGTGCAGTAGATGACGTGTCGAAGTCTCGATGTGCTTTACGATGCGTTTCGTATAATTAGAAACAACTAAGAACCACCGGTGGAATGTGAACAGAGCTTTGTCTTTGCCAACTACAGGATACGGCATGACGATAGTTATAGCGCGAGAACAAAACGACGACACAGAGACAAGAAGGACACGGAAGACACTTCTTGTCTCTGTGTCGTCGTTTTGTTCTCGCGCTATAACTATCGTCATGCCATACCAACTAGCCCAAGCTGCCACACTTCTAAGCTGCCAACCAGGACATAGATCCGATACCACTAAGCAGTAATAAGGAAGGAAAAAAAAAAATTCACAACTCAACGCAGCGCACCGTTTATGACCAATACACCTTGTACATATAACTGTACACCGCTTTGTCACTAATTCACGTGCGTGAGTGGTCAATGTTACGGGTGATTATTTACGGTAACACCGAACAATCACACTGTTTCGCCCACTCATTATCACCAACTTCGTGGATGTGACGTTCTTTATTTTAGTTTATTCTTCAGTCGGCCGGCCCTTCACAAACTCGACCGCAGGACAAGACAAGCGTGCGATCATTTTTTTTTTTCTCTTGTAAATATACTGAAGGACGGCACTGGAGTGCGCGTCGGTGAAGCCCATCCATCCATTGCAAACAGAGCGGGGAGGGAAGAGTGATCCCCCGCCATGATCGCAGGGATTTGGAGCGGCTTTGCGGCTCCACCAGCCAGCCGTCGGCACACATACACACAAACTACCGGAACAGTCTCGAATGAAGAAGATCGCCGAGTCGCCGACGGAAAAGTGTCGTTTTACGCGCGAGAAATGACGTTGCGGGAAAAAAAAAAAGAAAACGAAGGCGCGGAGGATCTCGCTGAGGCGGATTCTGTATTTCCTACCTTGTTACTTCAATAATAAAACAAAAGGTGAACTATTGTTGTAACTGATCATTATGCGAAAAAAAATTTACGGTGCTTTGAAACTTCGTTCCAAACTGTTCTTACACAGGCTTGATGTCGGGAAAGGAATCTCGTTAATATGAGTGACAAAGTGTTTAAGAACATGAACACCCAGGCGTCACAGGACACGAATTGTGTAACGAGCAAGTCGTCGGACGCTCCAATCCATTTAAAAAGTTTCAGCCGTAATCCTTCATCGTCGCCGGCCACAGCCTCGAAAAAAAATTGCACAAAATTCCTTGCAAGTGTGCAGCTCGTACAACGCTTCTCCGAATAATGACGAAGGATGGCATAGTTAATTACGGCCAGTCTGGAATACAGGCTCAAAAGCATATTACTCGTAGTTAAATTGAATATTTGACGTATAATTGCCATTTCATTTCTTTATTTTCGGTTTTCAATTTCGTAGCTTACCTAAAATAACATTTAACAGTCTCTACATTGCATTCTTGGCAAATCACCCAAAGTGGGTACGTGCTATGTATCATACATCGTTAATCCCCCCACCCCTCATTTTTTTTCAATTTGTATGCGTGTCAATGCACGCACACATCACATATAAACGCCCGCGCGCGAATATACATAAAGCGTCGTCGTCGGGCCCCCCCCCCCCCCCCCTTTTTCTTCTCCGCCCGAAACAGAAATTCTGGCTATGGTATTACTCACCTCGGCGGTGTATGTCGCCTCCCACGTACTATTATTGTTGCATTGTTGCATGTAGACCTACGTATG